>NC_086450.1:411095912-411395912 GCF_028390025.1 Pseudophryne corroboree | reverse complement strand
GGGCCACTTGCAGTGGTCCAGGAAAATATAAAAGGCGGGCCTATTTAACACATTTGAAGTATCTTTCCACATAGAGTCATCAAATATAAAAGGCGGGCCTATTTAACACATTTGAAGTTTCTTTCCACATAGTCATCCCCAAACAAGCCTCAAGAGAGGAATGTGCTTTCCTCTAATGTAGTGAACTAAAAAAAATATTTTTGGTTGATTTTTAAATACAATTTTCACTCAAAAATGTAAGCTCTAATAGGCAGTTATCCCATCTTGATTCCAAAATAAAACTTTGGGTATTTATTAACAACAGTTTGAACAATTTTTGAGATTTAGTTAAAAAAATTTAAATATTGGCTTTTTGAGAAAATCTAAATTTTTTTTTTTACATTTGATGGAAACATACTGCTGTGTTATATATCGGGTTGGGTGGGAATAGTCCCTGTTGGTCGGCATGCCCACCATCAGGGTTTTCGGGGGGCAGGATGTAGGGGGAGGTGTTGTGAGACAGCCGGTCACATAACAGCATCCTTTATATATCACATAAAAGAGGTTTAAATTGATACATCAATGAAATACACTTAACAGTTGACAATTGTAACAAATATTGCAACACTGTTTAAGACTATTAAAGTCAGTGAATAAAGAGTAAAACACAGTGAAAAAGCTTTTTAATTCACTTTATTATGTTTTTCACACAAATTAATACACTTGCACAATATTTCGCTTATGTTTTACTGAGAATAATAAAAGTTACATTTTAATATCATTGGTCATCTATCGTCAGGATATTTGACTATAAGAGAAGATATAAGTCCATGAAAGGAAAGGACACATATCTATATATAACAAAATCTAAATGTTATTAGAGGGTGTCAGTGCGACCTCTTTATGTAGCTCATCAGAGGAGTCAGCAGGGATCTAAATTTTGCCATCTTGTAGGTTCTTCCTCTTAGACTTCGAAGAGGAAGAAAACTTGCCCCACCTGTTCTTCTCATCCTTGATTGGTACCTTCGGCTGTTGCTTCTCCGAGGAGTTGGAAATTATAATCATCTTCTTGCCATGACTAGCTTTGTTCTTCTCCTCTTCTGCACTAGATGATGGCTCCCTCCTTCTTTTCCTCTCCTTCTTCATGGTGACCTTCGCCTCATGTGCCTCAGCGCAGCTGAAAACGAACCACCTCTTCAGTATTCTTCATGGCTGCTTCTAACTGTAGCTCTGCCACCAGAGCAAACAACCTGGTTGCCCTGGCAACGGCTGCATCTTTCAAAAGTGGCATGCGGCAGTCACTATCCATATACCTGTGCTGCATGCATGCATGCATGCATGCATGCATACATACATACATGGTGTATTCTGGCTGTGTCTGTGTGCATGTAACATTAATTTGGAGGCATGTGTGAAATTAACAGTGGCTTAAACAGGGGTTTGCTAAATTATGAGGGGAGAAACAATTTGACCAATGCAGATTGACCAGATTCAAATTTATATTAAGGTACATTCTGAATTATGTTTGTCACTTATTAAAATAAGATTAATTTATTTAATATTTGTTAACACTTATTTATATAAAACACACATAGTATACACCGCTTTACAGAGAACATTTCAGTACAGATTCAAATGCGGGTGTTTGTACAGAGTTGCAGTACAGATTCAATTGCACGCACCAAGAAGTGTATTAGAAATGTGTTGGGCGGTCACGGGCTGGCTAACCAAATTCAGACGTATCATTATATGTGTATGTTGCTGTGTAGAGATATTGAATTGCTCACATTGGAGGCCATACTCGGACGGATGATCTGTACCTAGCATAGGGCTGGTGAAAGTTTCAATGATGTGACTGATGGTGGCAACTAAATAGGCACAAAGCATGACCTGTAGACCATGAAAGTGGGCGGATGTACACCAGGGAACGGTATTGTAGTGGCATTAGCATAAAGTTGCAGACGCAACTGCAGCCAAAAAGGCAAGGAATGCCACAACTGCGTCATACTCAGATGCGGGCCCTATGAGGATAGATCCTGTCCCCCTCAACAGAGTCCACCCCATCAACAGAGCCCGCCCCCATTAGGGCTTCTTCCATAGATTTCTTAGGCTGGTTTTCCATTCCAGTCCACCCTTGGTTGATGCATTATGTAGTTGGCTTTACCAAACATTATCTTTTCACCTAAGGCCGTCTGGAGGATGTTTGTACTCTTGCTCTTTTAAAAAGAGCCATTTCCGTTTCTCCATTCTGCAGGGTGAAAATATACCAATTCCATCAATGGGGTATATGCAATTCACGGCGAATCGCGGCAATTTTTCGCCGTTTTTTAATTCGACTAAATTCGCCAGGTGAATTCCGGAAGGTGGCTTCCGGAATTCACCATATTCAATGAAAAACGGATTCGCCAGAATCGCGGGCGAAAATCGGCCGATTTGGCGGATTTTGCCGCAATTTTAAAAAACGGGAAAAAACGGGAAAAACACGAGAAAAAAAAATGGCGTGGGGTCCCCCCTCCAAAGCATAACCAGCCTCGGGCTCTTCGAGCTGGTCCTGGTTCTAAAAATGCAGGGGAAAAATTGGGCAGGGATCCCCCGTATTTTTAAAACCAGCACCGGGCTCTGCGCCTGGTGCTGGTGCCAAAAATACGGGGGACAAAAAGAGTAGGGGTCCCCCGTATTTTTAACACCAGCATCGGGCTCCACTAGCTGGACAGATAATGCCACAGCCGGGGGTCACTTTTATGCCGTGCCCTGCGGCCGTGGCATTAACTACCCAACTAGTCACCCCTGGCCGGGGTACCCTGGGGGAGTGGGGACCCCTACAATCAAGGGGTCCCCCCCCCCCAGCCACCCAAGGGCCAGGGGTGAAGCCCGAGGCTGTCCCCCCCCCCCCATCCAATGGGCTGCGGATGGGGGGGCTGATAGCCTTTTGTGATAATAAAAAGATATTGTTTTTTCCATTAGTACTACAAGTCCCAGCAAGCCTCCCCCGCAAGCTGGTACTTGGAGAACCACAAGTATCAGCATGCGGGAGAAAAACGGGCCCGCTGGTACCTGTAGTACTACTGGAAAAAAAATACCCAAATAAAAACAGGACACACACACCGTGAAAGTAAAACTTTATTTCATACGCCGACACACACATACTTACCTATGTTGACACGCCGACTGCCACGGTCTCCGACGATCCGAGGTACCTGTGAAAAAATTATACTCACCTTCCAGCGTCCAGAGGTACATCCAGGTCCAGAGATAATCCACGTACTTGGCAAAACAAAAAAACGAACACCGATCCATACCGGACTAGAAAGGGGTCCAATGCTTTCACATCAGACCCCTTTCTCCCGAATGCCGGGACATCACGTGACTCCTGTCACTGAAGTCCCTTCAGCCAATCAGGAAGCGCTACTTCCGTGGCGCTCATCTGATTGGCTGTGCGCCGTCTGTGATGTGACAGCGCATCGCAAAGCCGCTCCATTACTTTCAATGGTGGGAACTTAGCGGCTAGCGGGGGGGTCACCCGCCGGTCAGCCGCTGACCGGCGGGTGACCTCACCGCTAGCCGCTAAGTTCCCACCATTGAATATAATGGACTGGGCTGTGCGATGCGCTGTCTGCTCAGACGTACAGAGCCAATCAGATGAGCGCAACGAAGTTGCGCTTCCTGATTGGCTATAGAGACCTTTCTGTGACAGCTGTCACTGACAGGTCTCTCTGCATTCGGGGATAGGGGTCCCATGTGTCAGCATGGGACCCCTTTCAGTCCGTTTGGTCGGGTATTTGCGGTTTGTTATTTTCTACAAGTACGTGGATGTATCTCTGGACCATGGCTGAGGTGAGTATATTGATCTTTTTTTTCAGGTACCCCTGGATTCTACATGGAGAAGAGGACCGATGTCGGCGTGTGAACATAGGTAAGTATGTGTGTGTCGACGTAAGAAATAAAGTTTTACTTTCACGGTGTGTGTGTCCTGTTTTTATTTGGGTATTTTTTTTCCAGTAGTACTACAGGTACCAGCGGGCCCGTTTTTCTCCCGCATGCTGGTACTTGTGGTTCTCCAAGTACCAGCTTGCGGGGGAGGCTTGCTGGGACTTGTAGTACTACTGGAAAAAACAATATCTTTAAATTATCACAAAAGGCTATCAGCCCTCCCATCCGCAGCCCATTGGATGGGGGGGGACAGCCTCGGGCTTCACCCCTGGCCCTTGGGTGGCTGGGGGGGACCCCTTGATTGAAGGGGTCCCCACTCCCCCAGGGTACCCCGGCCAGGGGTGACTAGTTGGATATTTAATGCCACGGCCGCAGGGCACGGCATAAAAGTGACCCCCGGCTGTGGCATTATCTGTCCAGCTAGTGGAGCCCGATGCTGGTGTTAAAAATACGGGGGACCCCTACTCTTTTTGTCCCCCGTATTTTTGGCACCAGCACCAGGCGCAGAGCCCGGTGCTGGTTTTAAAAATACGGGGGATCCCCTGTCAATTTTCCCCCCGCATTTTTAGAACCAGGACCAGCTCGAAGAGCCCGAGGCTGGTTATGCTTTGGAGGGGGGACCCCACGCAATTTTTTTTTCGGATTGTACCGTTCCAGCAATAAAAAATAAAATAAAATAAAAATAATATTTTAAAAAAATTATAAATAATATTTGTGCCTCCAAAAAAAAAAAAAAAGTACCTAATCCCTTCTAATATAAATAGATCTGCTATTCCCAAAAAAAAAAAACACAAAAAAAACCATGTTTAAATTTTTTTTATTTGTTTTCACCCTCCAAAGTGTGGCGGATTGAAAATGACGAATTTGCTGTCTAAAAGCACTGCTGTCGAATTTCCAAACTTGAATTGAATATGCTTTGGTCGAATTGCAGCACTTATATCATTGCAGAAAAGTCGAATTTGCAAAAATTCGAATTTCAAAAAGTCGAATTTTGAAAGTCCGTTTTTTGGTCGGAAAGCACTGAATTGCATAGGCGAATTTTTTTTTTGGTCGAAAATGACCCGAAATTCGACAATTTCGGGAATTCGACCGCAATTGCATATACCCCAATATGTCTACATGCACTAATCCTATTAAGATGCATTTCAAATTGCTCCGCCGCTTGTATCTTACTCTCTTTAAACTTCATAAAATGTGGTCGTCCTGTTAGAAATTTTGCTGGAAGCAATGCTCGGAGGAAAGAACCCTTTTCCAGGAGTTTTGGGATTGTCCAGCCCTTCGAGGCTTCTGGGTAGAAGTATTTGATTAACTGTCTAAAGTACTTCAGACAATTGTAAACCTGCATCCGGTGTTTGCTTTATTGAATTGGTGCCCTCATTTATTCCTAAACATGACCGTTACTTGACTGGAGAAATTTTCCTAGCTGCCAGGGCCTCAATAGTCCAAATGTGGAAATCTCCTAACCTGTGTTAGTATGTGTATTTTTCTTAAAATATCAATAAAAACATTGCTGTTAAAAAAAGAAAAAGAAAAAAATCGCCTTTTCCTTTAAAGATTATAATGTTATTCGTGAAAGCTGTTGTCAGTACAAATGTAATAAACATTCAGCTCTTACAAGATTCAAAGTCATTTTGTTTTCCTTGACTGGAGGTCCTAGCAAGTGAACTCTCTAGAGGTGACCCCAGACCGGAGTATGATCGCAGCTGCTGGTGAGCTGTCCTATATATTTCTTAGCTCATTTTATGTAAATTCCATTCATTCTGTGCTTTGCGCCATTTAACTTAATAATCAGTTAACCAGATAAAACCTGATACCACATTTTCCAACTTCTCAGCAATAGAGAAGCTAGTGACAACCGCTGCCTGATTTGTATGTAATCCCGCCTCCTTAGTGTAAATACTGAGTTCCCCTTAGTATAGTTAGTGAGGATCCATAATTGACTATAAGGGTTCGGTATGATATCCCGGGATACTGAATGTCCGTATACCAACATCGGCATTCCGAGCGGTAGAATGCCGGCAGGGGGGCAAGTGCGACGAAGCCCCTGGCGGGCTCGCTGTGTTTGCCACACTGTGTGCTCGGTGGCTACGCTCACCACAGGTTCTATTATCCCTCTATGGGTGTCGTGGACACCCATAGAGGGATAATCGCCTACCTCGCCGGTATACTGGCGGCAATATGGTGCCTCTCATCGAGATCCCGGCGTCAGTATTGCGACAGCCGGGATCCCGATAAGCGGTATGCTAACCGCATACTGACCATAATGTGCACTAATAATGTATTATGCAGCACTATCACAGCATCACAGAACTTTTCCATATGTTCCAGGATTTAATATTTTGTGTAAATGCCAAAATCAACATAAAGTAAATCTGAGCAATTTCCCCAAATCCTAGTATTTATTATCCAGGAGAAAGCACAACAAAGTCAGGAAGTGGGAATATATAATTTAGATGCTTGTAAAATAAAATGAAACTCAGAAGTTTCTACCCAGCTGTTATCTCACCAGTACTTTTATATGTATCAATCATTCCACCTCCTATGAAAAGTGTGGTAGTGTTATGCAAATGCAGAAGCAGTTGTGTTCTCCCTGCTCTTACAGTCTATGGGGGTAATTTCACTTTCACAGACAAGCGGGACGCCCAGCACAGGGATAGTCCGCCCCGCATGTCTGGCTTTCCCCCCATCGCCAGGTACAAAACCATTGCACGGCAGCAAAGTACAGTTACTTAGGATGATGGCTGTTTTCTATAATAACTTCTCAAACGCCACCCACATCTTTATTTTCATTATCATCCATCTGGGGGACGCTGCGCACTTACACTTGGGGGTTAGAGTGTGTGAGTATGGAGTTTGGCACAAGCTATGAAAAGAACTAACTCCTCCCCCTCTAACCCCTCCCATCAACCCCCTGTTTACAGGAAGTACTCCTCAGTTTTAGTTTTGTGCCTTGGAGTGAAGGCACACTATTCTTTTGCTCCTAGCTTTTAGTTAGGTTTTATTTCTAATTGTTTTTTCTCTGACGTCCTAAGTGGATGCTGGGGACTCCGTCAGGACCATGGGGAATAGCGGCTCCGCAGGAGACAGGGCACAAAATTAAAAGTTTGACCACTAGGTGGTGTGTACTGGCTCCTCCCCCTATGACCCTCCTCCAAGCCTCAGTTAGGTTTTTGTGCCCGTCCGAGCAGGGTGCAATCTAGGTGGCTCTCCTAAAGAGCTGCTTAGAAAAAGTTTGTTAGGTTTTTTATTTTCAGTGAGTCCTGCTGGCAACAGGCTCACTGCAACGAGGGACTTAGGGGAGAAGAAGTGAACTCACCTGCGTGCAGGATGGATTGGCTTCTTAGGCTACTGGACACTAGCTCCAGAGGGACGATCACAGGTACAGCCTGGATGGGTCACCGGAGCCGCGCCGCCGACCCCCTTGCAGATGCCGAAGAGAGTAGAGGTCCAGAAACCGGCGGCTGAAGACTTCTCAGTCTTCATGAGGTAGCGCACAGCACTGCAGCTGTGCGCCATTGCTCTCGGCACACTTCACACCAACGGTCACTGAGGGTGCAGGGCGCTGGGGGGGGCGCCCTGGGCAGCAATGAAAGTACCTATTCTGGCTAAAAATACATCACATATAGCCCCTGTGGCTATATGGATGTATTTAACCCCTGCCAGGTTGTCAGAAAAACGGGAGAAGAAGCCCGCCGAAAAGGGGGCGGGGCCTATTCTCCTCAGCACACAGCGCCATTTTCCTACACAGCTCCGCTGCTAGGAAGGCTCCCAGGCTCTCCCCTGCACTGCACTACAGAAACAGGGTAAAAACAGAGAGGGGGGGGCACTTATTTGGCGATATTAATAATATTTAAGCTGCTATAAGGGGAACACACTTATTTAAGGTTGTCCCTATATATTTATAGCGCTTGGGTGTGTGCTGGCAAACTCTCCCTCTGTCTCCCCAAAGGGCTAGTGGGGTCCTGTCTTCTATCAGAGCATTCCCTGTGTGTCTGCTGTGTGTCGGTACGTGTGTGTCGACATGTATGAGGACGATGTTGGCGTGGAGGCGGAGCAATTGCCTGTAATGGTGATGTCACCCCCTAGGGAGTCGACACCGGAATGGATGGCTTTGTTTATGGAATTACGTGATAGTGTCAGCACGCTGCAAAAGTCGGTTGACGACATGAGACGGCCGGCAAACCAGTTAGTACCTGTCCAGGCGTCTCAAACACCGTCAGGGGCTGTAAAACGCCCTTTACCTCAGTCGGTCGACACAGACACCGACACGGACACCGAATCTAGTGTCGACGGTGAAGAAACAAACGTATTTTCTCTAACGTCCTAGTGGATGCTGGGGACTCCGTCAGGACCATGGGGATTAGCGGCTCCGCAGGAGACAGGGCACAAAAATAAAGCTTTAGGATCAGGTGGTGTGCACTGGCTCCTCCCCCTATGACCCTCCTCCAAGCCTCAGTTAGGTTTTTGTGCCCGTCCGAGCAGGGTGCAATCTAGGTGGCTCTCCTAAAGAGCTGCTTAGAAAAAGTTTTTTATTTTCAGTGAGTCCTGCTGGCAACAGGCTCACTGCATCGAGGGACTTAGGGGAGAGAAGTCAACTCACCTGCGTGCAGGATGGATTGGCTTCTTAGGCTACTGGACACCATTAGCTCCAGAGGGATCGAACACAGGCCCAGCTATGGAGTCCGGTCCCGGAGCCGCGCCGCCGACCCCCCTTGCAGATGCCGAAGATGGAAGAGGTCCAGAAGCAGGCGGCAGAAGACTTTTCAGTCTTCCTGAGGTAGCGCACAGCACTGCAGCTGTGCGCCATTGTTGTCAGCACACTTCACACAGCGGTCACGGAGGGTGCAGGGCGCTGGGGGGGCGCCCTGGGCAGCAATGTATAATACCTTTTTATGGCTAAAAAATACATCACATATAGCCCTTGAGGCTATATGGATGTATTTAACCCCTGCCAGATCTCACAAACTCCGGAGAAGAGCCCGCCGTAATAGGGGGCGGGGCTTATTCTCCTCAGCACACAGCGCCATTTTCCTGCTCAGCTCCGCTGTGAGGAAGGCTCCCAGGACTCTCCCCTGCACTGCACTACAGAAACAGGGTAAAACAGAGAGGGGGGGCACTTTTTTGGGCGATATTACTATATTTAAGCTGCTATAAGGATACAACACTTATATAGGGTTGTTCCCATATATATTATAGCGCTTGGGTGTGTGCTGGCAAACTCTCCCTCTGTCTCCCCAAAGGGCTAGTGGGGTCCTGTCTTCAATAGAGCATTCCCTGTGTGTCTGCTGTGTGTCGGTACGTGTGTGTCGACATGTATGAGGACGATGTTGGTGTGGAGGCAGAGCAATTGCCGGTAATGGTGATGTCACCCCCCAGGGAGTCGACACCGGAATGGATGGCTTTGTTTATGGAATTACGTGATAATGTCAGCACATTACAAAAATCAGTTGACGACATGAGACGGCCGGAAAACCAGTTAGTACCTGCCCAGGCGTCTCAGACACCGTCAGGGGCTGTAAAACGCCCTTTACCTCAGTCGGTCGACACAGACCCAGACACGGACACTGAATCTAGTGTCGACGGTGAAGAAACAAACGTATTTTCCAGTAGGGCCACACGTTATATGATCACGGCAATGAAGGAGGCTTTGCATATCTCTGATACTACAAGTACCACAAAAAGGGGTATTATGTGGGGGGTGAAAAAACTACCTGTAGTTTTTCCTGAATCAGAGGAATTGAATGATGTATGTGATGAAGCGTGGGTTAACCCAGATAGAAAAGTGCTAATTTCAAAAAAGTTATTGGCATTATACCCTTTCCCGCCAGAGGTTAGGGCGCGCTGGGAAACACCCCCTAAGGTGGATAAGGCGCTCACACGCTTATCAAAACAAGTGGCGTTACCGTCTCCTGATACGGCCGCCCTCAAGGATCCAGCTGATAGGAGGCTGGAAACTACCCTAAAAAGTATATACACACATACTGGTGTTATACTGCGACCAGCCATCGCCTCAGCCTGGATGTGCAGTGCTGGGGTGGTCTGGTCGGATTCCCTGACTGAAAATATTGATACCCTGGATAGGGACAGTATTTTACAGACTTTAGAGCAATTAAAGGATGCTTTTCTTTATATGCGAGATGCTCAGAGGGATATTTGCACTCTGGCATCGAGAGTAAGTGCGATGTCCATATCTGCCAGAAGAAGTTTATGGACACGACAGTGGTCAGGTGATGCGGATTCCAAACGGCATATGGAAGTATTGCCGTATAAAGGGGAGGAATTATTTGGCGTCGGTCTATCGGATTTGGTGGCCACGGCAACTGCCGGGAAATCCACCTTTTTACCTCAGACCCCCTCCCAACAGAAAAAGACACCGTCTTTTCAGCCGCAGTCCTTTCGGTCCTATAAGAAGCGGGCAAAAGGACAGTCATATCTGCCCCGAGGCAGAGGAAAGGGTAAGAGAGGGCAGCAAGCAGCTCCTTCCCAGGAACAGAAGCCCTCCGCGGGTTCTGCAAAGCCCTCAGCATGACGCTGGGGCTTTACAAGCGGACTCAGGAACGGTGGGGGGTCGACTCAAGAATTTCAGCGCGCAGTGGGCTTGCTCACAGGTGGACCCCTGGATCCTGCAGGTAGTATCTCAGGGTTACAGGTTGGAATTCGAGAAGTCTCCCCCTCGCCGGTTCCTAAAGTCTGCTTTGCCAACGTCTCCCTCAGACAGGGCGACGGTATTGGAAGCCATTCACAAGCTGTTTTCTCAGCAGGTGATAGTCAAGGTACCCCTCCTACAACAGGAAAAGGGGTATTACTCCACGCTATTTGTGGTACCGAAGCCGGACGGCTCGGTAAGACCTATTCTAAATCTGAAATCTTTGAACCTGTACATACAAAAATTCAAGTTCAAGATGGAATCACTCAGAGCAGTGATAGCGAATCTGGAAGAAGGGGACTTTATGGTGTCCCTGGACATAAAAGATGCTTACCTGCATGTCCCAATTTGCCCTTCACATCAAGGGTACCTCAGGTTCGTGGTGCAAAACTGTCATTATCAGTTTCAGACGCTGCCGTTTGGATTGTCCACGGCACCTCGGGTCTTTACCAAGGTAATGGCCGAAATGATGATTCTTCTGCGAAGAAGAGGCGTATTAATTATCCCTTACTTGGACGATCTCCTGATAAGGGCAAGGTCCAGAGAACAGCTGGAGGACGGAGTAGCACTAACCCAAGTAGTGCTGCAACAACACGGGTGGATTCTGAATTTTCCAAAATCTCAGTTGACCCCGACAACACGTCTGCTGTTCCTGGGAATGATTCTGGACACGGTTCAGAAAAAGGTGTTTCTTCCGGAGGAGAAAGCCAAGGAGTTATCCAAACTTGTCAGGAACCTCCTAAAACCAGGAAAAGTGTCTGTGCATCAATGCACAAGAGTCCTGGGAAAGATGGTGGCTTCTTACGAAGCAATCCCATTCGGCAGATTCCACGCACGAACTTTTCAGTGGGATCTGCTGGACAAATGGTCCGGATCGCATCTGCAGATGCATCAGCGGATAACCTTATCGCCACGGACAAGGGTGTCTCTTCTGGGGTGGTTGCAGAGTGCTCATCTGTTAGAAGGCCGCAGATTCGGCATACAGGACTGGGTCCTGGTGACCACGGATGCCAGTCTGAGAGGCTGGGGAGCGGTCACACAGGGAAGAAACTTCCAGGGAGTATGGTCAAGCCTGGAGATGTCTCTTCACATAAATATACTGGAGCTAAGAGCGATTTACAATGCTCTAAGCCTGGCAAAACCCCTGCTTCAGGGTCAGCCGGTGTTGATCCAATCGGACAACATCACGGCAGTCGCCCACGTAAACAGACAGGGCGGCACAAGAAGCAGGAGAGCAATGGCAGAAACTGCAAGGATTCTTCGCTGGGCGGAAGATCATGTGATAGCACTGTCAGCAGTGTTCATTCCGGGAGTGGACAACTGGGAAGCAGACTTCCTCAGCAGACACGATCTACACCCGGGAGAGTGGGGACTTCATCCAGAAGTCTTCCACATGATTGTGAACCGTTGGGAAAAACCAAAGGTGGATATGATGGCGTCTCGCCTCAACAAAAAACTGGACAGGTATTGCGCCAGGTCAAGAGACCCTCAGGCAATAGCTGTGGACGCTCTGGTAACACCGTGGGTGTTCCAGTCAGTGTATGTGTTTCCTCCTCTGCCTCTCATACCCAAAGTACTGAGAATTATACGGCAAAGGGGAGTAAGAACGATACTCGTGGCTCCGGATTGGCCAAGAAGAACTTGGTACCCGGAACTTCAGGAGATGCTCACGGAAAATCCGTGGCCTCTACCTCTAAGACGGGACCTGATTCAGCAGGGACCGTGTCTATTCCAAGACTTACCGCGGCTGCGTTTGACGGCGTGGCGGTTGAACGCCGAATTCTAAGGGAAAAAGGCATTCCAGAAGAGGTCATTCCTACACTGGTTAAAGCCAGGAAGGAGGTGACTGCACAACATTATCACCGCATTTGGAGAAAATATGTTGCGTGGTGTGAGGCCAGGAAGGCCCCCACGGAGGAATTTCAATTGGGTCGATTCCTACATTTCCTGCAAACAGGATTGTCTATGGGCCTCAAGTTGGGGTCCATTAAGGTTCAAATTTCGGCCCTGTCGATTTTCTTCCAGAAAGAATTGGCTTCAGTTCCTGAAGTCCAGACTTTTGTAAAAGGAGTACTACATATACAGCCCCCGGTTGTGCCCCCAGTGGCTCCGTGGGACCTTAATGTAGTTTTGGATTTTCTCAAATCCCATTGGTTTGAGCCACTCAAATCGGCGGATTTGAAATATCTTACATGGAAAGTAACCATGCTACTGGCCCTGGCTTCAGCCAGGAGAGTGTCAGAATTGGCGGCTTTATCGTATAAAAGCCCATATCTGATTTTCCATTCGGACAGGGCAGAACTGCGGACGCGTCCTCATTTTCTGCCTAAGGTGGTGTCAGCGTTTCACCTGAACCAGCCTATTGTGGTGCCTGCGGCTACTAGCGATTTGGAGGATTCCAAGTTGCTGGACGTTGTCAGGGCATTGAAAATATATATTTCAAGGACGGCTGGAGTCAGAAAATCTGACTCGCTGTTTATACTGTATGCACCCAACAAGCTGGGTGCTCCTGCTTCTAAGCAGACGATTGCTCGTTGGATTTGTAGCACAATTCAACTTGCACATTCTGTGGCAGGCCTGCCACAGCCTAAATCTGTCAAGGCCCATTCCACAAGGAAGGTGGGCTCATCCTGGGCGGCTGCCCGAGGGGTCTCGGCATTACAACTCTGCCGAGCAGCTACGTGGTCGGGGGAGAACACGTTTGTAAAATTCTACAAATTTGATACCCTGGCTAAAGAGGACCTGGAGTTCTCTCATTCGGTGCTGCAGAGTCATCCGCACTCTCCCGCCCGTTTGGGAGCTTTGGTATAATCCCCATGGTCCTGACGGAGTCCCCAGCATCCACTAGGACGTTAGAGAAAATAAGATTTTACTTACCGATAAATCTATTTCTCGTAGTCCGTAGTGGATGCTGGGCGCCCATCCCAAGTGCGGATTGTCTGCAATACTTGTACATAGTTATTGTTACAAAAAAATCGGGTTGTTCTTGTTGTGAGCCGTCTGTTCAGAGGCTCCTACGTTGTCATACTGTTAACTGGGTTCAGATCACAAGTTGTACGGTGTGATTGGTGTGGCTGGTATGAGTCTTACCCGGGATTCAAAATCCTTCCTTATTGTGTACGCTCGTCCGGGCACAGTATCCTAACTGAGGCTTGGAGGAGGGTCATAGGGGGAGGAGCCAGTGCACACCACCTGATCCTAAAGCTTTATTTTTGTGCCCTGTCTCCTGCGGAGCCGCTAATCCCCATGGTCCTGACGGAGTCCCCAGCATCCACTACGGACTACGAGAAATAGATTTATCGGTAAGTAAAATCTTATTTTCCAGTAGGGCCACACGTTATATGATCACGGCAATGAAGGAGGCTTTGCATATCTCTGATACTGCAAGTACCACAAAAAGGGGTATTATGTGGGGTGTGAAAAAACTACCTGTAGTTTTTCCTGAATCAGAGGAATTGAATACCCCCGATAGAAAACTGCTAATTTCAAAGAAGTTATTGGCGTTATACCCTTTCCCGCCAGAGGTTAGGGCGCGCTGGGAAACACCCCCTAGGGTAGATAAGGCGCTCACACGCTTATCAAAACAAGTGGCGTTACCGTCTCCAGAAACGGCCGCCCTCAAGGACCCAGCTGATAGGAGGCTGGAGAATACACTAAAAAGTATATACACACATACTGGTGTTATACTGCGACCAGCAATCGCCTCAGCCTGGATGTGCAGTGCTGGGGTGGCTTGGTCGGAATCACTGACTGAAAATATTGATACCCTGGATAGGGACAATATTTTATTGACTATAGAGCATTTAAAGGATGCATTTCTTTATATGCGTGATGCACAGAGGGATATTTGCACTCTGGCATCAAGAGTAAGTGCGATGTCCATATCTGCCAGATGAAGTTTATGGACGCGACAGTGGTCAGGTGATGCGGATTCCAAACGGCATATGGAAGTATTGCCGTATAAAGGGGTGGAATTATTTGGGGTCGGTTTATCGGATTTGGTGGCCACGGCAACAGCCGGGAAATCCACCTTTTTACCTCAGGTCACCTCCCAGCAGAAAAAGACGCAGTCTTTTCAGCCGCAGTCCTTTCATTCCTATAAGAACAAGCGGGCAAAAGGACATTCATATCTGCCCCGAGGCAAAGGAAAGGGTAAGAGACTGCAGCAAGCAGCTCCCTCTCAGGAGCAGAAGCCCTCCCCGGCTTCTGCAAAGGCCTCAGCATGACGCTGGGACCTTACAAGCGGACTCAGGGGCGGTGGGGGGTCGCCTCAAGAATTTCAGCGCACAGTGGGCTCACTCGCAGGTGGACCCCTGGATCCTGCAGGTAGTATCTCAGGGTTACAGGTTGGAATTCGAGACGTCTCCCCCTCGCCGGTTCCTAAAGTCTGCTTTGCCAACGTCTCCCTCCGACAGGGCGACGGTATTGGAAGCCATTCACAAGCTGTATTCTCAGCAGGTGATAGTCAAGGTACCCCTTTTACAACAGGGAAAGGGGTATTACTCCACGCTATTTGTGGTACCGAAGCCGGACGGCTCGGTAAGACCTATTCTAAATCTGAAATCTCTGAACCTGTACATACAAAAATTCAAGTTCAAGATGGAGTCACTCAGAGCAGTGATAGCGAATCTGGAAGAAGGGGACTTTATGGTGTCCTTGGACATCAAGGATGCTTACCTCCATGTCCCAATTTGCCCTTCACACCAAGGGTACCTCAGGTTCGTGGTACAAAACTGTCATTATCAGTTTCAGACGCTGCCGTTTGGATTGTCCACGGCACCCCGGGTCTTTACCAAGGTAATGGCCGAAATGATGATCCTTCTTCGAAGAAAAGGCGTATTAATTATCCCTTACTTGGACGATCTCCTGATAAGGGCAAGGTCCAGAGAACAGCTGGAGGTCGGAGTAGCACTAACTCAAGTAGTGCTCCAACAGCACGGGTGGATTCTGAATTTTCCAAAATCCCAACTGATCCCGACGACACGTTTGCTGTTCCTAGGGATGATTCTGGACACTGTTCAGAAAAAGGTGTTTCTTCCGGAGGAGAAAGCCAGGGAGTTATCCGAACTCGTCAGGAACCTCCTAAAACCAGGAAAAGTGTCTGTGCATCAATGCACAAGAGTCCTGGGAAAGATGGTGGCTTCTTACGAAGCAATCCCATTCGGCAGATTCCACGCACGAACTTTTCAGTGGGATCTGCTGGACAAATGGTCCGGATCGCATCTGCAGATGCATCAGCGGATAACCTTATCGCCACGGACAAGGGTGTCTCTTCTGGGGTGGTTGCAGAGTGCTCATCTGTTAGAGGGCCGCAGATTCGGCATACAGAACTGGGTCCTAGTGACCACGGATGCCAGCCTGAGAGGCTGGGGAGCGGTCACACAGGGAAGAAACTTCCAGGGCGTGTGGTCAAGCCTGGAGACGTCTCTTCACATAAATATACTGGAACTAAGAGCAATCTACAATGCTCTAAGCCTGGCAAAACCTCTGCTTCAGGGTCAGCCGGTGTTGATCCAGTCGGACAACATCACGGCAGTCGCCCACGTAAACAGACAGGGCGGCACAAGAAGCAGGAGGGCAATGGCAGAAGCTGCAAGGATTCTTCGCTGGGCGGAAAATCATGTGATAGCACTGTCAGCAGTGTTCATCCCGGGAGTGGACAACTGGGAAGCAGATTTCCTCAGCAGACACGATCTTCACCCGGGAGAGTGGGGACTTCATCCAGAAGTCTTCCACATGATTGTGGTCCGTTGGGAAAGACCAATGGTGGACATGATGGCGTCCCACCTCAACAAAAAACTGGACAGGTATTGCGCCAGGTCAAGAGACCCTCAGGCAATAGCTGTGGACGCTCTGGTAACACCATGGGTGTACCAGTCAGTGTATGTGTTCCCTCCTCTGCCTCTCATACCCAAGGTACTGAGAATTATACGGCAAAGGGGAGTAAGAACGATACTCGTGGCTCCGGATTGGCCAAGAAGGACTTGGTACCCGGAACTTCAGGAGATGCTCACGGAAGATCCGTGGCCTCTATCTCTAAGAAGGGACCTGCTTCAGCAGGGACCTTGTCTATTCCAAGACTTACCGCGGCTGCGTTTGACGGCATGGCGGTTGAACGCCGGATTCTAAAGGAAAAAGGCATTCCAGAGGAAGTCATCCCTACCCTGATTAAAGCCAGGAAGGAAGTGACTGCACAACATTATCACCGCATTTGGAGAAAATATGTTGCGTGGTGTGAGGCCAGGAAGGCCCCCACGGAGGAATTTCAACTGGGTCGATTCCTACATTTCCTGCAAACAGGATTGTCTATGGGCCTCAAATTGGGGTCCATTAAGGTTCAAATTTCGGCCCTGTCGATTTTCTTCCAGAAAGAATTGGCTTCAGTTCCTGAAGTCCAAACTTTTGTCAAAGGAGTACTACATATACAGCCCCCGGTTGTGCCTCCAGTGGCACCGTGGGATCTCAATGTAGTTTTGGATTTTCTCAAATCCCATTGGTTTGAGCCACTCAAATCGGTGGATTTGAAATATCTTACATGGAAAGTAACCATGCTACTGGCCCTGGCTTCGGCCAGGAGAGTGTCAGAATTGGCGGCTTTATCGTACAAAAGCCCATATCTGATTTTCCATTCGGACAGGGCAGAACTGCGGACGCGTCCTCAGTTTCTCCCTAAGGTGGTGTCAGCGTTTCACCTGAACCAGCCTATTGTGGTGCCTGCGGCTACTAGCGATTTGGAGGACTCCAAGTTGCTGGATGTTGTCAGAGCATTAAAAATATATATTTCAAGGACGGCTGGAGTCAGGAAGTCTGACTCGCTGTTTATACTGTATGCACCCAACAAGCTGGGTGCTCCTGCGTCTAAGCAGACGATTGCTCGTAGGATTTGTAGCACAATTCAACTTGCGCATTCTGTGGCAGGCCTGCCACAGCCTAAATCTGTCAATGCCCACTCTACAAGGAAGGTGGGCTCCTCTTGGGCGGCTGCCCGAGGGGTCTCGGCATTACAACTCTGCCGAGCAGCTACGTGGTCAGGGGAGAACACGTTTGTAAAATTCTACAAATTTGATACCCTGGCTAAGGAGGACCTGGAGTTCTCTCATTCGGTGCTGCAGAGTCATCCGCACTCTCCCGCCCGTTTGGGAGCTTTGGTATAATCCCCATGGTCCTGACGGAGTCCCCAGCATCCACTTAGGACGTCAGAGAAAATAAGAATTTACTCACCGGTAATTCTATTTCTCGTAGTCCGTAGTGGATGCTGGGCGCCCATCCCAAGTGCGGATTGTCTGCAATAATTGTACATAGTTATTGTTACAAAAATCGGGTTATTATTGTTGGGAGCCATCGTTTCAGAGGCTCTTTTCGGTTATCATACTGTTAACTGGGTTCAGATCACAAGTTGTACGGTGTGATTGGTGTGGCTGGTATGAGTCTTACCCGGGATTCAAAATCCTTCCTTATTGTGTACGCTCGTCCGGGCACAGTATCCTAACTGAGGCTTGGAGGAGGGTCATAGGGGGAGGAGCCAGTACACACCACCTAGTGGTCAAACTTTTAATTTTGTGCCCTGTCTCCTGCGGAGCCGCTATTCCCCATGGTCCTGACGGAGTCCCCAGCATCCACTACGGACTACGAGAAATAAAATTACCGGTGAGTAAATTCTTAATTTTTCATACGTCCTAGAGGATGCTGGGGTCACATCAAGAACCATGGGGTATAGATGGGATCCGCAGGAGACATGGGCACTTTAAGACTTTGAAAGGGGTGTGAACTGGTTCCTCCCTCTATGCCCCTCCTCCAGATCTCAGTTTTAGGAATGTGCCCAGGCAGACTGGATGCACTCTGAGGAGCTCTACTGAGTTTCTCTGAAAAGACTTTGTTAGGTTTTTTATTTTCAGGGAATACTTCTGGCAACAGTCTCCCTGCTTCGTGGGACTTAGGGGAGAGAAGTCAGGCCTACTTCTGTGAGTTTCAAGGCTCTGCTTCTTTGGCTACAGGACACCATCAGCTCCTGAGGGTTTGATCACTAGGTACGCCAAGGGGCTCATTCCCAGAGCCAGCCGTCACCCCCCTTGCAGAGCCAGAAGTCAGAAGACAGGTGAGTAGAAGAAAAAAAGAAGACTTCAGTGACGGCTTTGAGGTACCGCATAGCGATCGCGCTGCGCGCCATGCACCCACACACAGCGGCACTACAGGGTGCAGGGGGCGCCCTGGGCAGCATATCTAACCTCCATAACGGACTGGCAAGAGTGGACACAGTGCCAGGGCACTGTCAGGACCCCCGTCATTATAAATGTATTTTTAAAAAGAGCGGGTCTGAAGCGCGCCATTACGGGGGCGGAGCTTAGCCCACACAGCCCGGCGCCATTTTCTCTTCACAAGGCTGCAGAGACGCTGGTCCTTCCTCACACTGCTCCATAAGTATCAGGGTGAAAAACGGGGAAGGGGGGGGGGGGGCACAGCTATTTTGGTGCATTATTGATAAATTATAAAAGCGCTGCAGGTCTGGGGCATTTCTGTGGTGTTTCAGACCGGATTGGGCGCTGGGGTGTGAGCTGGCAATAACTCCCTCTGTGTCCCTCTGACAGGCTTTACTGTGGGTCTGTCCCCTTTAGGCCAGTGTGTCTGCGTGTGTTGGGTGCACGTGTGTCGACATGTCTGAGGCGGAGGGCTCTTCCCAGGAGGAGACTATGTCAGGGACACAAACGGCTGTGAGAGTGACCCTGTCGGCACCGCCGACACCTGACTGGGTGAATGTTTTGAATGCTCTGAATGCTAATGTGGCTCTGATAAATAAGAGATTGGATAAATCTGAGTCTCAGAACCAGGCATGGAAGAAATCTGTAGAGGGTGTGTTGTTGCAAGTCCAGACCCCCTCGGGGTCGCAAAAAACGTTCATTTGCCCAGCTGGCAGACACGGATACCGACACAGACACTGACTCAAGTGTCGACTATAGTGATGCCAGATTAGATCCCAAACTGGCAAAGAGCATTCAGTACATGATTGTGGCAATAAAAGACGTATTACATATCACTGAGGACCCTACTGTTCCCGATACTAGGGCCTGTATGTATAAAAGAAAGAAACCTGAGGTAACATTTCCTCCCTCTCATGAACTGAACACACTTTGTGAAAAAGTTTGGGAAAATCCTGACAAAAAGTTTCAGATTCCCAAAAGGATTCCAGTGGCTTATCCGTTTCCCTCTGGAGATAGGGAAAAATGGGAGTCACCCCCCATTGTGGACAAAGCTCTTTCACGCCTGTCCAAAAAGGTGGCTCTTCCGTCCCCTGACACGGCAGCCCTAAAGGATCCTGTGGATCGTAGGCAGGAAAATACATTAAAATCCATTTATGTCACCACAGGTACACTACTCAGACCAGACATTGCATCTGCGTGGGTGAGTAGTGCTATCGAAAAATGGGCAGATAACTTTTCATCTGAAATAGATACCCTGGATAGGGATAGTATTCTTTTGACACTGGGTTATATCAGGGACGCTGCAGTCTACCTAAAGGAAGCTGCGAGGGATATTGGCCTCTTGGGGTCATGGGCCAATGCCATGGCAGTCTCAGCTAGGAGAGCATTGTGGATTCATCAATGGAATGCTGATGCTGACTCTAAGAAAGCTATGGAGTCTCTACCGTATAAGGGTGGTGTATTGTTTGATGACGGCCTCGCTGATTTGGTATCTACGGCTACCATGGGTAAGTCGTCATTTTTACCTTATGTGCCTGCACCACAAGAGAAAGCACACCACTACCAAATGCAGTCCTTTCGGCCCAATAAATACAGAAAGGGCCGAGGGTCTTCCTTCCTTGCTACTAGAGGAAAGGGAAAAGGTAAACGATCACCGGCTGTGGCCGTTTCCTCCCCGGCTTCTGCCAAGTCCACCGCATGACGCTGGGGCTCCTCTGCGGGGTCCGCACCGGTGGGGGCACGTCTCAAACTCTTCAGTCCATTCTGGGCTCGTTCGGCCCTGGACCCATTGGTTTTAGTAATAGTGTCCCAGGGGTACAAACTGGAGTTTCAAGACGTTCCCCCTCACCGTTTTTTCAAATCGGCCTTACCAGCTTCTCTTCCGGACAGGGAGGTGGTATGCGCCGCAATACAAACATTGTGTCACAATCAAGTCATTGTCAGGGTTCCCCCGTCGCAACAGGGAGAAGGCTTTTATTCGAGCCTGTCTGTGGTCCAGAGGTCAGACGGCTCAGTCAGACCAATCCTGAACCTCAAATCCCTCAATTTCTACCTAAGAAAATTCAAATTCAAGATGGAATCTCTCCGGGCAGTGATCTCCAGTCTGGAGGAGGGGGATTTTATGGTGTCGGTAGACATAAAGGATGCCTACTTACATGTTCCCATTTATCCTCCACATCAGGCTTACCGGAGGTTTGCAGTTCAGTATTGTCAGTACCAATTTCAGACATTTACGTTTGGTCTGTCCACGGCTCCGAGGGTTTTCACCAAAGTAATGGCCGAAATGATGGTTCTCTTGCGCAAACAAGGAGTCACAATTATCCCGTACTTGGACGATCTCCTGATAAAGGCGAGATCCAGGGACCAATTACTGCAGAACATTACGCTCTCCCTGACAATTCTGCAGCAACATGGTTGGCTCCTAAACTTGCCAAATCACAGTTGGTTCCGACGAGACGGCTGTCATTTTTGGGAATGATTCTGGACACAGAATTACAGAGAGTTTTTCTTCCAGTGGAAAAGGCTCTGGAAGTTCAGACCCTGGTCAAACAAATTCTGAAACCAGCAAGAGTATCGATCCATCAATGCACTCAGTTGCTGGGGAAGATGGTAGCGGCCTACGAGGCCATTCAGTTTGGCAGATTTCATGCCAGAGTGTTTCAGTGGGACCTGTTGGACAAGTGGTCCGGGTCCCATCTACACATGCACCGCAGGATAACCCTGTCTTCCAAGACCAGAATCTCACTCCTGTGGTGGCTGCACAGCTCTCACCTCCTAGAGGGACGCAGGTTCGGGATCCAGGACTGGATCTTAGTGACCACGGATACGAGTCTCCGAGGCTGGGGAGCAGTCACACAGGGGGAAAGCTTCCAGGGAAGATGGTCAAGCCAGGAAATGTGTCTACACATAAACGTTCTGGAATTAAGGGCCATTCACAACGGCCTGCTGCAAGCGGAACATCTTCGCAATCGGCCCGTCTTGATTCAGTCGGACAACATAACAGCAGTAGCGTACATAAACCGCCAGGGCGGAACAAAGAGCAGAGCGGCAATGGCAGAGGCCACAAAGGTTCTCCGTTGGGCGGAAAGGCATGCAAGCGCTCTGTCAGCGATCTTCATTCCAGGAGTGGACAACTGGGAAGCAGACTTCCACAGCAGACACGATCTCCATCCAGGAGAGTGGGGTCTTCATCAAGAGGTCTTTGCAGAAGTGACAAGTCTTTCGGGAATTCCTCAAATAGACATGATGGCGTCTCGCCTCAACAAGAAACTTCAGAGATATTGTTCCAGGTCCAGAGACCCTCAAGCAATAGCAGTGGACGCCCTAGTGACACAGTGGGTGTTTCAGTCGGTGTACGTCTTCCCTCCGCTTCCACTCATTCCAAAAGTGATAAAGATCATAAGAAGAACAAAGGTTCAAGCAATCCTCATTGTTCGAGCTTGGCTAAGGAGGGCTTGGTATCCAGATATTCAGGAATTACTCATAGGAGATCCCTGGCCTCTTCCTCAGAGGGAGGATCTGTTACAGCAGGGGCCGTGCGTGTTCCAAGACTTACCGCGACTTCGTTTGACGGCTTGGAGGTTGAACGCCGGATCCTAGCCCGAAAGGGTATTCTCAAGGAAGTCATCCCCACTCTTATTCAGGCCAGAAAAGGGGTAACGTCTAAACATTACCACCGTATTTGGAGGAAATACATGTCTTGGTGTGAATCCAAGAAGGCTCCTTCGAAAGAATTTCAGTTAGGACGTTTTCTCCATTTTCTACAAGCCGATGTGGATGCGGGCCTAAAGTTGGGCTCCATTAAAGTGCAAATTTCAGCTTTATTGGTTTTCTTCCAAAGACAATTGACCTCCCTTCCAGAAGTTCAGACTTTCGTGAAGTGCGTGTTGCACATCCAACCTCCCTTTGTGCCCCCTGTGGCACCGTGGGATCTTAACGTGGTGTTGCAATTCCTTCAATCTCATTGGTTTGAACCGTTACAGAAGGTAGAGTTGAAATTCCTCACCTGGAAATGGTCATGCTGTTGGCCTTGGCATCCGCAAGGCGAGTGTCTGAATTGGCGGCCTTGTCTCACAAGAGCCCTTATTTGATATTCCATGAATATAGAGCAGAGTTGAGGACTCGTCAGCAGTTTCTGCCGAAAGTGGTTTCATCGTTCCACTTGAACCAACGCCTTGCCGGAATCAAAGTTTCTCAACGTAATCAGAGCTTTAAAGATTTATGTCGCCAGAACGGCTCAGTTTAGGAAAACGGAGGCTCTGTTTGTCCTGTATGCTCACAACAAAATTGGGGCGCCTGCTTCCAAGCAGACTATTGCACGCTGGATCTGTAATACGATTCAGCATGCTCATTCTACGGCTGGATTGCCGTTACCAAAATCGGTGAAGGCCCATTCTACCAGAAAGGTGGGCCCGTCCTAGGCGGCTGCCCGGGAGGTCTCGGCATTACAACTTTGCCGAGCGGCTACTTGGTCAGGTTCAAACACCTTTGCGAAGTTCTACAAGTTTGATACCCTGGCTGAGGAGGACCTCATGTTTGGTCAATCGGTGCTGCAGAGTCATCCGCACTCTCCCGCCCGTTTTAGAGCTTTGGTATAAACCCCATGGTTCTTGATGTGACCCCAGCATCCTCTAGGACATATGAGAAAATAGGATTTTAATACCCACCGGTAAATCCCTTTCTCTTAGTCCGTAGAGGATGCTGGGCGCCCGTCCCAGTGCGTACTGTATCTGCAGTTTTTTGTTACGTTTTAACACAAGTTGTGTTACGTTTAGTCAGCCTGTTGCTGACGTTGTTCATGCCGTCGCTTTGCGTTATGTTAAATGCCATGTTGTACGGCGTGCTTGAGGTGTGAGCTGGTATGTATCTCACCTTAGTTTAACAATAAATCCTTTTCCTTGAAATGGCCATCTCCCTGGGCACAGTTCCTATAACTGGAGTCTGGAGGAGGGGCATAGAGGGAGGAGCCAGTTCACATCCCTTTGAAAGTCTTAAAGTGCCCATGTCTCCTGCGGATCCCGTCTATATCCCATGGTTCTTGATGTGACCCCAGCATCCTCTACGGACTAAGAGAAAAGGATTTACCGGTAGGTATTAAAATCCTATTATTGTTTGGTGTTTAGTCCCTAATGTTAGCGACAAACACATCCAGAGTGAGAATAGTTAGGATAGAGGAGCTTCTGTGAGCTCTATTTCTCACTCTGCACTGCCTAAGGGGAGTCACTACACCGCTGAGGTCCCTGGGTCTCTCCCTTCCGGGCTCACAGAATCCGAGGAGGCACTGGGTCAGGTAGGATCAGCCTACTGAGGTAGTTCTGGGCTGTGACCCTTCTCATACTAGCATATGACAGTCCCTCAGAGTGAGTCCCCCATGCTGTGTGTCTGCTGGCTGTATGTCTCTTGTGCCCTGGCTGGGTCACTGTAAGGGATGTATGATGGCTGAGGGGTGGCAGCGCTGACTCCTGGGACCATCGGTGGCCAGGGGACACTGAGGGCAGTATTATAAAGTGCCTCAGGTCCCGGGAAGGAGCCATTTTGTGCAGCTTCTTGCTGCATACTAAGTCCCTGTCTCTGTATTTCTTCAGCCATGAGGCTGTGGCTCAGCACACTAGTGCAAGAGTCCAATATGTATAGAGACCTAAGTTCTAGCCCAACTCTGGACAGAAACATTGTTATTAACTTTTCTCTTACGTCCTAGAGGATGCTGGGGACTCCGTAAGGACCATGGGGTATAGACGGGCTCCGCAGGAGACATGGGCACCTAAAAGAACTTTCTAGTATGGTGTGCACTGGCTCCTCCCTCTATGTCCCTCCTCCAGACCTCAGTTAGATCTTGTGCCCAGAGGAGATAAGGTGCATTACAGGGAGCTCTCCTGAGTTTTCTGTAAAAATAATTTTGTTAGGTTTTTTATTTTCAGGGAGCTCTGCTGGCAACAGACTCCCTGCATCGTGGGACTGAGGGGAGAGAAGCAGACCCACTTCTTAAGAGTTAAGGGCTCTGCTTCTTAGGCTACTGGACACCATTAGCTCCAGAGGGTGTCGGAACACAGGTCTCACCTTGGGGTTCGTCCCGGAGCCGCGCCGCCATCCTCCTCACAGATGCCGGAAAAAAGAAGCCGGGTGAGTATGAAAGACATATGAAGACGTCAGGCTGCAGAAGACTTCAGATCTTCATGAGGTAAGCGCGCAGCAGGTAGCTGCGCGCCATTGCTCCCACATTTACACACATGGCACTGATGGGTGCAGGGCGCAGGGGGGGGCGCCCTGGGCAGTAATAAACCTCGCTTTTTGGCAAGAAGCATGTAGTTAGGCTGCGGGGCAGTAAACTACGAATCCCTGCCATTTTTTTTCAAAATCTCGAGCGGGACCGAAGCCCGCCGCGTGAGGGGGCGGAACTTGATCCCTCAGCACTAACCAGCGCCATTTTCTCCACAGAGGCTTCAGAGAACGCTGGCTCCCCGGACTCTCCCCTGCTGAGCATCAGAGGGCTGAAAAAAAGAGAGGGGGGCACATATTTAAGGCGCAGTGAGTGGGGAAATCTGTATACATTTATATGTAAAAGCGCTATCTGGGTTTTTTTTCCCTGGGTCAGTTGGCGCTGGTGTGTGCTGGCATACTCTCTCTCTGTCTCTCCAAAGGGCCTTCTTTAGGGAATTGTCCCCTTATAGTTATATCCCAGTGTGTGTGGGGTGTCGGTACGTGTGTCGGCATGTCTGAAATGGAAGGCTTATCCAAAGAGGAGGGGGAACAGATGAGTGGTGTGTCTCAGTCGGCGGTGCCGACTCAGGATTGGATGGATATGTGGCATATGTTAAATGCTAGTGTAGCTTCACTGCATAAAAGACTGGACAAAGCAGAGTCCAGAGCGTACAGATTGTACCGACTCACAGGACCCGTCGGGGTCTCAGAAACGTCCCTTCTCACAAATAAGGGACACAGATACCGACACGGACTCTGATTCCAGTGTCGACTATGATGAAGCAAGGTTGCACCCCAGGGTGACAAAAAGTATTCAGTGCATGATTATTGCAATTAAAGATGTGTTACATATCACTGATGAGCCCTCGGTGCCCGACACGAGGATACACATGTTTAAGGGAAAGAAACAGGTTATAAACTTTACTCCTTCCCATGAAATTAATGAGTTATGTGAAAAAGCTTGGGAAACTCCAGATAAGAAACTGCAGATTCCCAAAAGGGTTCTTATGGCGTACCCTTTCCCTACACAGGACAGGGTACGTTGGGAATCCTCTCCCACAGTGGACAAAGCCTTAACACGTCTTTCCAAGAAGGATACAATTTTGTTAACATTAGCTCATATTAAGGACGCAGTCTTATATATGAGGGACGCTCAAAGAGACATTGGTTTACTGGGTTCAAGAGCCAATGCTATGGCTATTTCGGCAAGAAGAGCCTTGTGGATCCGCCAATGGACGGGGGAGGCAGACTCAAAAAGGCATATGGAGGTTTTACCTTACAAAGGTGATGTATTGTTTGGGGACGGCCTTGCGGACCTGATCTCTACAGCTACCGCGGGTAAGTCGACCTTTTTACCTTTTGTTCCCCAACAGCAAAAGAAACCCCCACAATATCAGATGCAGTCCTTTCGGTCGCATAGATCCAGAAGAGGTCGGGGCTCCTCTTTCCTCACCAGAGGTAAGGGTAGAGGCAAGAGGACACCTGCTGCGGCTGGTTCCCAAGAGCAGAAGTCCTCCCCGGCTTCCGCTAAGTCCACCGCATGACGCTGGGGCTCCCCTGCGGGAGTCCGCTCAGGTGGGGGCACGCCTTCGACTATTCAGCCAAGTCTGGGTTCAGTCAGACGTGGACCCTTGGGTGATAGAAATAGTCTCCCAGGGCTACAAGCTGGAATTCAAAGAGGTGCCCCCGCGCCGATTTTTCAAGTCGGCCTTACCAGCTTCTACTCCAGAGCGGGAAGTAGTGCTAGCTGCAATTCAAATGCTGTGTCAACAGCGAGTGATTATCAGGGTTCCCCTGAGCCAACAGGGAAAAGGGTATTATTCAACCCTATTTGTGGTCCCGAAGCCGGATGGTTCGGTCAGGCCCATTTTAAACCTAAAATCCCTAAACCTGTACCTGAAAAGATTCAAATTCAAGATGGAATCGCTCCGAGCGGTGATAGCCTGCCTGGAAGGGGGGGATTTTATGGTGTCACTGGACATAAAGGATGCTTACCTTCATGTCCCCATATATCCCTCTCATCAGGAGTACCTGAGATTTGCGGTACAGGATTGTCATTACCAATTTCAGACGTTGCCGTTTGGGCTATCCACGGCCCCGAGGATTTTCACCAAGATAATGGCGGAAATGATGGTGATCCTGCGCAAGCGAGGAGTCCCAATTATCCCATACTTGGACGATCTCCTGATAAAAGCGAGATCAAGAGAGCAATTACTGGAGAACGTGTCACTCTCTCAGAGAGTGCTTCAGCAACATGGGTGGATTCTCAATCTACCAAAGTCACAGTTGGTTCCGACAACTCGACTAGCCTTCCTTGGCATGATACTGGACACGGAACAAAAGAAAGTTTTCCTCCCGTTGGAAAAAGTCCAGGACCTCCAGAACATGGTCCGAGAACTACTGTAGCCGAAAAAAGTGTCAGCTCATCAATGCACTCGGGTTCTGGGGAAAATGGTGGCAACTTACGAGGCCATTCCCTTCGGCAGGTTCCATGCAAGGACGTTATCAATGGGATCTTCTGGACAAATGGTCCGGGTCCCATCTACAATTACATCAAAAAATAACACTGTCCCCCAGGGCCAGGGTGTCTCTTCTATGGTGGCTGCAAAGTGCTCACCTTCTAGAGGGTCGCAGGTTCGGCATTCAGGACTGGATCCTGGTAACCACGGACGCGAGCCTCCGAGGATGGGGAGCAGTCACCCAAGGAAGAAATTCTCAGGGACTATGGTCAGACCAGGAGTCCTGTCTACACATCAACGTGTTGGAGCTAAGGGCCATATACAACGGCCTTCGACAAGCGGAGATTCTTCTTCGCAACCTACCGGTTCTGATTCAATCAGACAATGTCACAGCAGTAGCTCATGTGAACCGCCAAGGCGGGACAAGAAGCAGAGTCGCGATGGCGGAAGCCACCAGGATTTTTCGCTGGGCGGAAAATCACGTAAGCGCTCTGTCAGCTGTCTTCATTCCGGGAGTGGACAACTGGGAAGCAGACTTCCTCAGCAGACACTATCTCCATCCAGGAGAGTGGGGACTTCATCAAGAAGTCTTTGCAGAGATAACGGATCTCTGGGGAGTTCCTCAAATAGACATGATGGCGTCACGCCTCAACAAGAAGCTTCGGAGGTATTGTGTAAGGTCCCGGGACCCTCAGGCAATAGCAGTAGACGCTCTGGTAACACCATGGGTATTCAAGTCTGTCTACGTGTTTCCTCCTCTTCCTCTCATCACAAAAGTGTTGAGGATCATAAATTGAAAAAGAGTACAAACAATACTGATTGTTCCAGACTGGCCTCGAAGGGCCTAGTACTCAGATCTTCAGGAAATGCTCACGGAAGATCCCTGGCCTCTTCCTCTAAGGGGAGACCTGTTACAGCAGGGGCCCTGCATGTTCCAAGACTTACCGCGGTTACGTTTGACGGCATGGCGGTTGAACGCCGGATCCTAGCGGAGAAGGGTATTCCGGAGGAGGTCATACCTACTCTAATAAAGGCTAGGAAGGAGGTGACGGCGAAACATTATCACCGTATCTGGCGGAAATATGTCTCTTGGTGTGAAACCAAGAATGCTCCTACGGAAGATTTCCATCTGGGTCGTTTTCTCCACTTCCTACAGACAGGAGTTGATATGGGCCTGAAGTTAGGCTCTGTTAAATTACAGATTTCGGCCTTGTCAATATTCTTTCAGAAGGAATTGGCTTCTCTTCCAGAATTCCAGACTTTTGTAAAAGGAGTACTACACATCCAGCCTCCTTTTGTGCCCCCAGTGGCACCATGGGACCTGAACGTGGTGTTGCAGTTCCTTAAATCACACTGGTTTGATCCCCTTAAAACGGTGGAGTTGAAATTTCTCACCGGGAAGGTGGTCATGTTGTTGGCCTTGGCATCTGCGAGGCGTGTGTCAGAATTGGCGGCCTTGTCTTACAAGAGCCCTTACTTGATTTTTCACGTAGATAGAGCGGAATTGAGGACTCGTCCTCAATTTTTACCTAAGGTGGTGTCTTCTATTCATATGAACCAACCTATTGTGGTACCTGTGGCTACGAGTGACTTGGAGGATTCCATGTCCATGGATGTAGTCAGGGCCTTAAAAATGTATGTAGCCAGGACGGCTAGAATTAGGAAAACAGATGCATTGTTTGTCCTGTATGCTGCCAACATGATTGGCGCGCCTGCTTCGAAGCAGACTATTGCTCGCTGGATCTGTAACACGATTCAGCAGGCTTCTGTTACGGCTGGATTGCCGTTACCGCATTCAGTAAAGGCCCATTCCACTAGGAAAGTGGGCTCTTCTTGGGCGGCTGCCCGGGGCGTCTCGGCATTACAGCTTTGCCGAGCAGCAACTTGGTCGGGGTCAAACACTTTTGCAAAATTCTACAAGTTTGATACCCTGGCTGATGAGGACCTAGCATTTGCTCAGTCGGTGCTGCAGAGTCATCCGCACTCTCCCGCCCGATTGGGAGCTTTGGTATAAACCACATGGTCCTTACAGAGTCCCCAGCATCCTCTAGGACGTAAGAGAAAATAAGATTTTAAACCTACCAGTAAATCTTTTACTCCTAGTCCGTAGAGGATGCTGGGCGCCCGTCCCAGTGCGGAAAATCTGCAATACTTGTATATAGTTATTGCTTACATAAGGGTTATGTTACAGTTAGAATCGGTCTTGGACCGGTACTGTTGTTTGTTCATACTGTTAACTGGTTATGTGTATTCCAGGTTATATGGTATGATTGGTGTGGGCTGGTATGAATCTTGCCCTTAGATTAACAAAATCCTTTCCTCGTATTGTCCATCTCCTCTGGGCACAGTTATCTAACTGAGGTCTGGAGGAGGGGCATAGAGGGAGGAGCCAGTGCACACCATACTAGAAAGTTCTTTTAGGTGCTCATGTCTCCTGCGGAGCCCCCAGCATCCTCTACGAACTAGGAGAAAAAGATTTACCGGTAGGTTTAAAATCTTATTTTTTGTAGGGAGTTGCTAGGTGTTTTGGCGCCCTCAAACCAGTCTAAACTGCCTCACCCGATTAGGCCCTGCCCCCAGCAGCACAGCAGGAAGCTCCTGATCACATGTCAGCAGCTCAGCATGAGGGGGAGGGGAGCACTGTCATTCTTTGCACTGAGATAGTGGGACTATTGCTGTGATCAGTAACAAGCCCACAGGGTGGTAACGTTACAAGTGATCTGCCTATAGTATAATACACACAATAGCAAGTATTCTGGGACTATTGCGGGTTTCTGTACTCAGCCCAGCAACTATGCCAAATATACACATGATATTTGCTTGTTAGAAAATGCTACCTGTGTTGTCATGCACAAACAACGCCCTCTCCTCACAAATGATGGGCACTACAGTAAATATAGTGATTATTACTGTGTTGAGCATTTAGTCCACCAAATTGGTGGTATAGCTTTATTCAGTAGCTGGTATAGTGGGACTTTTACTGCCTCTACTACGTAGCCCACCAACTGCAATCAATTTGCAAGTGATAGTTGCTTATTATCTCAGCCTTTTAGCAAAGTTCAGGTGTAATAATAAGATTTTAAACCTACCGGTAAATCTTTTTCTCCTAGTCCGTAGAGGATGCTGGGGACTCCGTAAGGACCATGGGGTATAGACGGGCTCCGCAGGAGACTTGGGCACCTATAAAGAACTTTTAGTATGGGTGTGCACTGGCTCCTCCCTCAATGCCCCTCCTCCAGACCTCAGTTAGAGAACTGTGCCCAGAGGAGATGGACAATACGAGGAAAGGATTTTGTTAATCTAAGGGCAAGATTCATACCAGCCCACACCAATCATACCATATAACCTGGAATACCCAAAACCAGTTAACAGTATGAACAAACAACAGCATCGGTCCAAGACCGATTCCAACTGTAACATAACCCTTATGTAAGCAATAACTATATACAAGTCTCGCAGATCTTCCGCACTGAGGAGGGCGCCCAGCATCCTCTACGGACTAGGAGAAAAAGATTTACCGGTAGGTTTAAAATCTTATTTTCTCTTACGTCCTAGAGGATGCTGGGGACTCCGTAAGGATAATGGGGTTTATACCAAAGCTCCCAATCGGGCGGGAGAGTGCGGATGACTCTGCAGCACCGACTGAGCAAATGCTAGGTCCTCATCAGCCAGGGTATCATTTTGCAAAAGTGTTTGAACCCGACCAAGTCGCCGCTCGGCAAAGCTGTAATGTCAAGACGCCTCGGGCAGCCGCCCAAGAAGAGCCCACCTTCCTAGTGAAATGGGCCTTTACTGAATGTGGTAACGGCAATCCAGCCGTAACATAAGCCTGCTGAATCGTGTTACAGATCCAGCGAGCAATAGTCTGCTTTGAAGCAGGCGCGCCAATCTTGTTGGCTGCATACAGAACAAACAGAGCCTCTGTTTTCCTAGTTCTAGCCGTCCTAGCTACATAAATCTTTAAGGCCCTGACTACATCGAGGGACATGGAATCCTCCAAGTCACTCGTAGCCACAGGCACCACGATAGGTTGGTTCATATGAAATGAAGACACCACCTTAGGTAAAAATTGAGGACGAGTCCTCAATTCTGCTCTATCCACATGATAAATCAAGTAGGGGCTCTTGTGAGACAATGCCGCCAATTCAGACACCCGCCTTGCCGAAGCTAAGGCCAATAACATGACCACCTTCCAGGTGAGAAATTTCAACTCAACTGTTTTAAGGGGTTCAAACCAGTGTGACTTAAGGAACTGTAACACCACGTTCAGGTCCCATGGCGCTACTGGGGCCACAAAAGGAGGCTGGATGTGTAGCACTCCCTTCACAAAAGTCTGGACTTCTGGAAGAGAAGCCAATTCCTTCTGAAAGAATATCGATAAGGCCTAAATCTGTACCTTAACAGAGCCTAACTTCAGGCCCATATCCACTCCTGTCTGTAGAAAGTAGGGATGTGCACTTGAAATTTTTCGGGTTTTGGGTTCGGTTCCGCGGCCGTGTTTTGGGTTCGACCGCGTTTTGGCAAAACCTCACCGAATTTTTTTTGTCGGATTCGGGTGTGTTTTGGATTCGGGTGTTTTTTTTCAAAAAACCCTAAAAAACAGCTTAAATCATAGAATTTGGGGGTCATATTGATCCCAAAGTATTATTAACCTCAAAAACCATAATTTCCACTCATTTTCAGTCTATTCTGAATACCTCACACCTCACAATATTATTTTTAGTCCTAAAATTTGCACCGAGGTCGCTGGATGACTAAGCTAAGCGACCCTAGTGGCCGACACAAACACCTGGCCCATCTAGGAGTGGCACTGCAGTGTCACGCAGGATGGCCCTTCCAAAAAACACTCCCCAAACAGCACATGACGCAAAGAAGAAAAAAAGAGGCGCAATGAGGTAGCTGTGTGAGTAAGCTAAGCGACCCTAGTGGCCGACACAAACACCTGGCCCATCTAGGAGTGGCACTGCAGTGTCACGCAGGATGGCCCTTCCAAAAAACACTCCCCAAACAGCACATGACGCAAAGAAGAAAAAAAGAGGCGCAATGAGGTAGCTGTGTGAGTAAGCTAAGCGACCCTAGTGGCCGACACAAACACCTGGCCAATCTAGGAGTGGCACTGCAGTGTCCGCAGGATGGCCCTTCCAAAAAAAACTCCCCAAACAGCACATGACGCAAAGAAGAAAAAAAGAGGCGCAATGAGGTAGCTGTGTGAGTAAGCGACCCTAGTGGCCGACACAAACACCTGGCCCATCTAGGAGTGGCACTGCAGTGTCACGCAGGATGGCCCTTCCAAAAAACACTCCCCAAACAGCACATGACGCAAAGAAGAAAAAAAGAGGCGCAATGAGGTAGCTGTGTGAGTAAGATAAGCGACCCTAGTGGCCGACACAAACACCTGGCCCATCTAGGAGTGGCACTGCAGTGTCACGCAGGATGGCCCTTCCAAAAAACACTCCCCAAACAGCACATGACGCAAAGAAGAAAAAAAGAGGCGCAATGAGGTAGCTGTGTGAGTAAGATAAGCGACCCTAGTGGCCGACACAAACACCTGGCCCATCTAGGAGTGGCACTGCAGTGTCACGCAGGATGGCCCTTCCAAAAAACACTCCCCAAACAGCACATGACGCAAATAAAAATGAAAGAAAAAAGAGGTGCAAGATGGAATTGTCCTTGGGCCCTCCCACCCACCCTTATGTTGTATAAACAGGACATGCACACTTTAACCAACCCATCATTTCAGTGACAGGGTCTGCCACACGACTGTGACTGAAATGACGGGTTGGTTTGGACCCCCACCGAAAAAGAAGCAATTAATCTCTCCTTGCACAAACTGGCTCTACAGAGGCAAGATGTCCACCTCATCATCATCCTCCGATATATCACCGTGTACATCCCGCTCCTCACAGATTATCAATTCGTCCCCACTGGAATCCACCATCTCAGCTCTCTGTGTACTTTGTGGAGGCAATTGCTGCTGGTCAATGTCTCCACGGAGGAATTGATTATAATTCATTTTAATGAACATCATCTTCTCCACATTTTCTGGAAGTAACCTCGTACGCAGATTGCTGACAAGGTGAGCGGCGGCACTAAACACTCTTTCGGAGTACACACTTGTGGGAGGGCAACTTAGGTAGAATAAAGCCAGTTTGTGCAAGGGCCTCCAAATTGCCTCTTTTTCCTGCCAGTATAAGTACGGACTGTCTGACGTGCCTACTTGGATGCGGTCACTCATATAATCCTCCACCATTCTTTCAATGGTGAGAGAATCATATGCAGTGACAGTAGACGACATGTCCGTAATCGTTGTCAGGTCCTTCAGTCCGGACCAGATGTCAGCATCAGCAGTCGCTCCAGACTGCCCTGCATCACCGCCAGCGGGTGGCTCGGAATTCTGAGCCTTTTCCTCGCACCCCCAGTTGCGGGAGAATGTGAAGGAGGAGATGTTGACAGGTCGCGTTCCGCTTGACTTGACAATTTTGTCACCAGCAGGTCTTTGAACCCCAGCAGACTTGTGTCTGCCGGAAAGAGAGATCCAAGGTAGGTTTTAAATCTAGGATCGAGCACGGTGGCCAAAATGTAGTGCTCTGATTTCAACAGATTGACCACCCGTGAATCCTTGTTAAGCGAATTAAGGGCTCCATCCACAAGTCCCACATGCCTAGCGGAATCGCTCCCTTTTAGCTCCTCCTTCAATGCCTCCAGCTTCTTCTGCAAAAGCCTGATGAGGGGAATGACCTGACTCAGGCTGGCAGTGTCTGAACTGACTTCACGTGTGGCAAGTTCAAAAGGTTGCAGAACCTTGCACAACGTTGAAATCATTCTCCACTGCGCTTGAGACAGGTACATTCCACCTCCTATATCGTGCTCAATTGTATAGGCTTGAATGGCCTTTTGCTGCTCCTCCAACCTCTGAAGCATATAGAGGGTTGAATTCCACCTCGTTACCACTTCTTGCTTCAGATGATGGCAGGGCAGGTTCAGGCGTTTTTGGTGGTGCTCCAGTCTTCTGTACGTGGTGCCTGTACGCCGAAAGTGTCCCGCAATTCTTCTGGTCACCGACAGCATCTCTTGCACGCCCCTGTCGTTTTTTAAAAAATTCTGCACCACCAAATTCAAGGTATGTGCAAAACATGGGACGTGCTGGAATTTGCCCATATTTAATGCACACACAATATTGCTGGCGTTGTCCGATGCCACAAATCCACAGGAGAGTCCAATTGGGGTAAGCCATTCCGCGATGATCTTCCTCAGTTGCCGTAAGAGGTTTTCAGCTGTGTGCGTATTCTGGAAACCGGTGAAACAAAGCGTAGCCTGCCTAGGAAAGAGTTGGCGTTTGCGAGATGCTGCTACTGGTGCCGCCGCTGCTGTTCTTGCGGCGGGAGTCCATACATCTACCCAGTGGGCTGTCACAGTCATATAGTCCTGACCCTGCCCTGCTCCACTTGTCCACATGTCCGTGGTTAAGTGGACATTGGGTACAACTGCATTTTTTAGGACACTGGTGAGTCTTTTTCTGACGTCCGTGTACATTCTCGGTATCGCCTGCCTAGAGAAGTGGAACCTAGATGGTATTTGGTAACGGGGGCACACTGCCTCAAGAAATTGTCTAGTTCCCTGTGAACTAACGGCGGATACCGGACGCACGTCTAACACCAACATAGTTGTCAAGGCCTCAGTTATCCGCTTTGCAACAGGATGACTGCTGTGATATTTCATCTTCCTCGCAAAGGACTGTTGGACAGTCAATTGCTTGGTGGAAGTAGTAAAAGTGGGCTTACGACTTCCCCTCTGGGATGACCATCGACTCCCAGCAGCAACAACAGCAGCGCCAGCAGCAGTAGGCGTTACACGCAAGGATGCATCGGAGGAATCCCAGGCAGGAGAGGACTCGTCAGAATTGCCAGTGACATGGCCTGCAGGACTATTGGCATTCCTGGGGAAGGAGGAAATTGACACTGAGGGAGTTGGTGGGGTGGTTTGCGTGAGCTTGGTTACAAGAGGAAGGGATTTACTGGTCAGTGGACTGCTTCCGCTGTCGCCCAAAATTTTTGAACTTGTCACTGACTTATTATGAATGCGCTGCAGGTGACGTATAAGGGAGGATGTTCCGAGGTGGTTAACGTCCTTACCCCTACTTATTACAGCTTGACAAAGGCAACACACGGCTTGACAAATGTTGTCCGCATTTCTGGTGAAATACTTCCACACCGAAGAGCTGATTTTTTTGGTATTTTCACCAGGCATGTCAACGGCCCTATTCCTCCCACGGACAACAGGTGTCTCCCCGGGTGCCTGACTTAAACAAACCACCTCACCATCAGAATCCTCCTTGTCAATTTCCTCCCCAGCGCCAGCAACACCCATATCCTCCTCATCCTGGTGTACTTCAACACTGACATCTTCAATCTGACTATCAGGAACTGGACTGCGGGTGCTCCTTCCAGCACTTGTAGGGGGCGTGCAAATGGTGGAAGGCGCATGCTCTTCACGTCCAGTGTTGGGAAGGTCAGGCATCGCAACCGACACAATTGGACTCTCCTTGTGGATTTTGGATTTCGAAGAACGCACAGTTCTTTGCGGTGCTTTTGCCAGCTTGAGTCTTTTCAGTTTTCTAGCGAGAGGCTGAGTGCTTCCATCCTCATGTGAAGCTGAACCACTAGCCATGAACATAGGCCAGGGCCTCAGCCGTTCCTTGCCACTCCGTGTGGTAAATGGCGTATTGGCAAGTTTACGCTTCTCCTCCGACAATTTTATTTTAGATTTTGGAGTCCTTTTTTTACTGATATTTGGTGTTTTGGATTTTACATGCTCTGTACTATGACATTGGGCATCGGCCTTGGCAGACGACGTTGCTGGCATTTCATCGTCTCGGCCATGACTAGTGGCAGCAGCTTCAGCACGAGGTGGAAGTGGATCTTGATCTTTCCCTAATTTTGGAACCTCAACATTTTTGTTCTCCATATTTTAATAGGCACAACTAAAAGGCACCTCAGGTAAACAATGGAGATGGATACTAGTATACTTATGGATGGACGAGCGACTGCCGACACAGAGGTAGCTACAGCCGTGGACTACCGTACTGTGTCTGCTGCTAATATAGACTGGATGATAATGAGATGAAATCAATATATATATATATATAATATCACTAGTACTGCAGCCGGACAGGTATATATATTTATTATGTAATGACTGATGATGGACCTGCTGGACACTGTCAGCTCAGCAGCACCGCAGACTGCTACAGTAAGCTACTATAGTAGTATGTATCAAGAAGAAAGAAAAAAAAAAACCACTGGTAGGTGGTATACAATTATGGATGGACTGCCGAGTGCCGACACAGAGGTAGCTACAGCCGTGGACTAACGTACTGTGTCTGCTGCTAATATAGACTGGATGATAATGATATGAAATCAATATATATATGTATATATAATATCACTAGTACTGCAGCCGGACAGGTAGATATATATTTATTAGGTAATGATGACTGATGACGGACCTGCTGGACACTGTCAGCTCAGCAGCACCGCAGACTGCTACAGTAAGCTACTATAGTAGTATGTATCAAGAAGAAAGAAAAAAAAAACCCACGGGGAGGTGGTATACAATTATGGATGGACTGCCGAGTGCCGACACAGAGGTAGCTACAGCCGTGGACTACCGTACTGTGTCTGCTGCTAATATAGACTGGATGATAATGAGATGAAATCAATATAATATCACTAGTACTGCAGCCGGACAGGTATGTATATTTATTATGTAATGACTGATGACGGACCTGCTGGACACGGTCAGCTCAGCAGCACCGCAGACTGCTACAGTAAGCTACTATACTATAGTAGTATGTACAAAGAAGAAAGAAAAAAAAAAACCACGGGGAGGTGGTATACAATTATGGATGGACTGCCGAGTGCCGACACAGAGGTAGCTACAGCCGTGGACTAACGTACTGTGTCTGCTGCTAATATAGACTGGATGATAATGAGATGAAATCAATATATATGTATATATAATATCACTAGTACTGCAGCCGGACAGGTATATATATTTATTATGTAATGACTGATGACGGACCTGCTGGACACTGTCAGCTCAGCAGCACCGCAGACTGCTACAGTAAGCTACTATAGTAGTATGTATAAAGAAGAATGAAAAAAAAAAAAACCACGGGTAGGTGGTATACAATATTATATATATATATATTATATACAATTATATATATATATATATATATATATATATATATATATATATATATATATATTAAACTGGTGGTGATTGATTATTAAACTGGTGGTCAGGTCACTGGTCACACTATCAGCAACTTGCAAGTAGTACTCCTAAGCAGACAATAACAAAATATATTATACTGGTCTGGTGGTCAGTGTGGTCACAATGGCAGTGTGGCACTGACTCTGGCAGCAAAAGTGTGCACTGTACGTTATATGTACTCCTGAGTCCTGCTCTCAGACTCTAACTGCTCCCCACTGTCAGTGTCTCCCCCACAAGTCAGATAGTTAATACAGTCACACTATCTAATCTATATCACTTCAGCAAGTAGTAGTAGTATAGTAGTACTCCTCCTAATAATGCTCCCCAAAATTACTACTACTGTGTCTCTCTCTACTGTCTCACTCTCTTCTCTAAACGGAGAGGACGCCAGCCACGTCCTCTCCCTATGAATCTCAATGCACGTGTGAAAATGGCGGCGACGCACGGCTCCTTATATAGAATCCGAGTCTCGCGATAGAATCCGAGCCTCGCGAGAATCCGACAGCGGGATGATGACGTTCGGGCGCGCTCGGGTTAACCGAGCAAGGCGGGAAGATCCGAGTCGCTCGGACCCGTGAAGAAAAAACTGAAGTTCGGGCGGGTTCGGATTCAGAGGAACCGAACCCGCTCATCCCTAGTAGAAAGTGGAGAAAATGGCCCAGATGGAAATCTTCTGTAGGAGCATTCCTGGCTTCACACCAAGATACATACTTCCTCCAGATACGGTGATAATGTTTCGCCGTCACCTCCTTCCTAGCCTTTATTAGAGTAGGTATGACCTCCTCCGGAATACCCTTCTCAGCTAGGATCCGGCGTTCAACCGCCATGCCGTCAAACGTAACCGCGGTAAGTCTTGGAACGTGCAGGGTCCCTGCTGTAACAGGTCCTCCCTTAGTGGAAGAGGCCAAGGATCTTCTGCGAGCATCTCCTGAAGTTCTGAGTACCAGGCCTTTCAAGGCCAGTCTGGAACAATGAGTATTGTCTGTACTCTTTTCAGCCTTATGATCCTCAACACCTTTGTGATGAGAGGCAGAGGAGGAAACACATAGACTGACTGGAACACCCATGGCGTTACCAGAACGTCTACAGCTATTGCCTGAGGGTCCCGGGAACTGGCACAATACCTCCGAAGCTTCTTGTTGAGGCATGACGCCATCATGTTTATTTGAGGAACTCCCCAGAGACCCGTTATCTCTGCAAAGACTTCTTGATGAAGTCCCCACTCTCCTGGATGGAGATCGTGTCTGCTGAGGAAGTCTGCTTCCCAGTTGCCCACTCCCGGAATGAAGACAGCTGACAGAACGCTTACGTGATTTTCCGCCCAGCGAAGAATCCTGGTGGCTTCCGCCATTGCGACTCTGCTCCTTGTCCCGCCTTGGCGGTTCACATGAGCCACGGCTGTGACATTGTCTGATTGAATCAGAACCGGTAGGTTGCGAAGAAAACCCTCCGCTTGTCGAAGGCCGTTGTATATGGCCCTTAATTCCAGCACGTTGATGTGCAGACAGGACTCCTGGCTTGACCATAGTCCTTGAAAGTTTCTTCCTTGGGTGTCTGCTCCCCATCCTCGGAGGCTCGCGTCCGTGGTCACCAGAACCCAGTCCTGAATGCCGAACCTGCGACCCTCTAGAAGGTGAGCACTTTGCAGCCACCATAGGAGAGACACCCTGGCCCTGGGGGACAGTGTTATTTTCTGATGTATTTGTAGATGGGACCCGGACCACTTGTCCAGAAGATCCCATTGAAACGTCCTCGCATGGAACCTGCCGAAGGGAATGGCCTCGTAGGCTGCCACCATTTTCCCCAGAACTCGAGTGCATTGATGAACTGACACTCTTTTTGGCTTTAGCAGGTCTCTGACCATGTTCTGGAGGTCCTGGGCTTTTTCCAACGGAAGAAAAACCTTCTTTCGTTCCGTGTCTAGTATCATGCCTGGGAAGGCTAGTCGAGTTGTTGGAACCAACTGTGACTTTGGCAGATTGAGAATCCAACAGTGTTGCTGGAGCACTCTCAGAGAGAGGGACACGTTCTTCAGTAATTGATCTTTGGATCTCGCCTTTATCAGGAGATCGTCCAAGTATGGGAAAATTGTGACTCCTTGCCTGCGCAGGATCACCATCATCTCCGCCATTATCTTGGTGAAAATCCTCGGGGCCGTTGAAAGCCCAAACGGCAACGTCTGAAACTGGAAATGAGAATCCTGTACCGCGAATCTCAGGTACTCCTGATGAGCGGGATATATGGGGACATGAAGGTAAGCATCCTTTATGTCCAGTGACACCATAAAATCCCCCCCTTCCAGGCTGGCTATTACAGCTCTGAGTGATTCCATCTTGAATTTGAAACGTTTCAAGTACAGATTTAGGGATTTTAGATTTAAAATGGGCCTGACCGAACCATCCAGCTTCGGGACCACAAAGAGGGTCGAATAGTACCCTTTTCCCTGTTGGCTCAGGGGAGCCCCGATAATCACTTGCTGTTGACACAGTGTTTGAATTGCAGCTAACACTACTTCCCGGTCTGGGGTAGAAGCTAGTAAGGCCGACTTGAAAAATCGGCATGGGGGCACCTCTTCGAATTCCAGCTTGTAGCCTTGGGAAACTATCTCTATTGCCCAAGTATCTACATCTGACCGAACCCAGACCTTGCTGAAGAGTCGAAGGCTTGCCCCCACCGGTGCGGACTCCCGCAGGGGAGCCCCAGCGTCATGCAGTGGATTTTGTAGAAGCCGGGGAGGACTTCTGTTCCTGGGAACCCGCCGCTGCAGGTGTTCTTTTCCCTCTACCCTTACCTCTGGCAAGGAAGGAGGAGCCCCAACCTCTTCTGGGCTTTTGCGACCGAAAGGACTGCATCTGATACTGTGGAGTTTTCTTTTGTTGTTGGGGAACAAAAGGTAAAAAGGTAGATTTACCTGCGGTAGCTGTGGAAACCAGGTCCGCGAGCCCATCCCCAAACAACACCTTACCCTTATAGGGTAAAACCTCCATATGCTTTTTTGAATCCGCATCACCCGTCCATTGGCGGGTCCATAAGGATCGTCTCGCTGAAATAGCCATGGCATATGCTCTGGAACCCAACAATCCAATGTCTCTTTGAGCGTCTCTCATATATAAGACTGCGTCTTTAATATGTGCTAAAATCAGCAAAATAGTATCCCTATCTAGGGTATCAAGGTCAACTGACAGGGTATCTGTCCAAGCTGCAACTGCACTACATACCCATGCCGACGCAATTGCCGGTCTAAGTAAAGTACCAGTATGTGTATAAATAGACTTTAATGTAGTCTCCTGCCTGCGGTCCGCAGGGTCCTTGAGGGCCGCTGTATCTGGAGACGGCAGCGCCACCTTCTTGGACAGGCGTGTTAGAGCCTTGTCCACTATGGGCGGGGATTCCCAACGTGCCCTGTCCTGTGTAGGGAAAGAGTACGCCATAAGAACCCTTTTGGGAATCTGCAGTCTCTTATCTGGAGATTCCCAAGCTTTTTCAAATAACTCATTAAGTTCATGAGAAGGAGGAAAGTTTACCACAGGTTTCTTTTCCTTATACATGCGCACCCTCGTGTCGGGAACAGAGGGGTCGTCTGTGATATGCAAAACATCTTTTATTGCAATAATCATATACTGAATAGTTTTTGCCACCCTAGGGTGCAATCTAGCATCATCATAGTCGACACTGGAATCAGAGTCCGTGTCGGTATCTGTGTCCACAATTTGTGACAAGGGACGCTTTTGAGACCCTGACAGGCCCTGTGAGTCGGTCCAATCCGTGGATTGACCCCCTGATGTCTCCCTGGATTCTGCTTTGTCTAGCCTCTTATGCAATGACGCTACACTTGCATTTAACATATGCCACATATCCATCCATTCCTGAGTCGGCACTGCCGACGGGGACACACCACTCATCTCCTCCACCTCCTCCTTTGATAAGCCTTCCGCTTCAGACATGCCGACACGCACGTACCGACCCCCCACACACACAGGGATATAACTATACGGGGACAATTCCCCAACCAGGCCCTTTGGAGAGACAGAGAGAGAGTATGCCAGCACACACCCAGCGCCCAACTGACACTGGAAAATCCAGATAGCGCTTTTATATACATAATGCCAATGTTATTACCACTCACTGCGCTTGAAATGTGCCCCCCCTCCTCTTTTTTTTCAGCTCTCTGATGCGTTCAGCAGGGGAGAGTCCGGGGAGCCAGCATTCTCTGCAGCTTCTGTGGAGAAAATGGCGCTGGTTAGTGCTGAGGGATCAAGCTCCGCCCCCTCCAGCGGCGGGCTTCGGTCCCGCTTCAATTTCATAAAAATGGCGGGGGATCGGCTATTTTCTGCTTCCGCAGCCTAATACAGTGGGGTTTGAAAGTTTGGGCACCCCAGGCAAAAATTCATTTTAATGTGCAAAAAGAAGCCAAGGAAAGATGGAAAAATCTCCAAAAGGCATCAAATTACAGATTAGACATTCTTATAACATGTCAAAAAAAGTTTGATTTTATTTCCATAATTTACACTTTCAAAAGAACAGAAAACAAAAATTGGCGTCTGCAAAAGTTTGGGCACCCTGCAGAGTTAATATCTTGTACTGCCCCCTTTGGACAGCTGAGACCTGGCAGTGTCATGGATTGTTGTCAATCATCATCTGGAATGACCAGGTGATGTCAGTCTCAAAGGTTTTAAAAGCCCAGACTCATTTGACCTTGCTCCAACAATCAGCACCATGGGTTCCTCTAAGCAGTTGTGTAGAACACTGAAACTGAGAATAGTTGATGCTCACAAAGCAGGAGAAGGCTATAAGAAGATAGCAAAGCGTTATCAGATGCCCATAAACTCTGTTCGGAATGTAATTAAGAAATGGCAGTCATCAGGAACAGTGGAAGTTAAAGCAAGATCTGGAAGACCAAGAAAAATATCAGACAGAACAGCTTGCAGGATTGTGAGAAAAGCAAGTCAAAATCCACGTTTGACTGCACGATCCCTCCAGGAAGATCTGGCAGACACTGGAGTTGTGGTACACTATTCCACTATAAAGAGATACTTGTACAAATATGGTCTTCATGGAAGAGTCATCAGGAGAAAACCTCTTCTACGTTCTCACCACAAAAATCAGCGTTTGAAGTTTGCAAATGAACATATAGACAAGCCTGATGCAATTTGGAATAAAGTTCTGTGGACCGATGAGGTTAAAATAGAACTTTTTGGCCGGAATGAGCAAAGGTACGTTTGGAGAAGGAAGGGCACAGAATTTAATGAAAAGAACCTCTGTCCAACTGTTAAGCATGGGGGTGGATCAATCATGCTTTGGGTTGTATTGCAGCCAGTGGCACAGGGAACATTTCACGTGTAGAAGGAAAAATGGATTCAATAAGATTCCAGCAAATTTTGGACGCTAATTTGATGCCATCTGTGAAAAAGCTGAAGTTCTAGAGATGCTGGCTTCTACAAATGGATAATGATCCTAAACACACCTCAAAATCCACAGTGGATTACATCAAGAGGCATAAACTGAAGGTTTTGCCATGGCCTTCACAATCTCCTGACCTCAACATAATTGAAAATCTATGGATAGACCTTAAAAGAGCAGTGCGTCACAGACAGCCCAAGAATCTCAAAGAACTGGAAGACTTTTGTAAGGAAGAATGGGCGAAGATACCTCAAACAAGAATTGAAAGACTCTTGGCTGTCTACAAAAAGCATTTACAAGCTGTGATACTTGCCAAAGGGGGCAGTACAAGGTATTAACTCTGCAGGGTGCCCAAACTTTTGCAGACGCCATTTTTTGTTTTCTGTTCTGTTGAAAGTGTAAATAATGGAAATAAAATCAAACTTTGTTTGACATGTTATAAGAATGTCTAATCTGTAATCTGATGCCTTTTGGAGATTTTTCCATCTTTCCTTGGCTTCTTTTTGCACATTAAAATTAATTTTTGCCTGGGGTGCCCAAACTTTCAAACCCCACTGTATATATAGTTGTGCAAAAAATGAGGTTTATTGCTGCCTAGGGCGCCCCCCTCCCCTGCGCCCTGCATCCATCTGTGCCTGTGTGTGTTGTGTGGGAGCAATGGCGCGCAGCGTTACCGCTGCACGCTTACCTCATGAAGATCTGAAGTCTTCTGCTGCCTTGAAGTCTTCTCTTCTTCTCATACTCACCCGGCTTCTATCTTCCGGCTCTGCGAGGAGGACGGCGGCGCGACTCCGGGACGAACCCCAGGGTGAGACCTGTGTACCGACTCCCTCTGGAGCTAATGGTGTCGAGTAGCCTAAGAAGCAGATCCTATCATTTAAGTAGGTCTGCTTCTCTCTCCTCGGTCCCACGGTGCAGGGAGCCTGTTGCCAGCAGTGCTCCCTGAAAATAAAAAACCTAACAAAATTCTTTTAAACAGAAAACTCCGGAGAGCTCCCTGTAATGCACCCTATCTCCTCTGGGCACAAGATCTAACTGAGGTCTGGAGGAGGGGCATAGAGGGAGGAGCCAGTGCAAACCCATACTAAAAGTTCTTTATAGGTGCCCAAGTCTCCTGCAGGGCCCGTCTATACCCCATGGTCCTTACGGAGTCCCCAGCATCCTCTAGGACGTAAGAGAAATCTGTTTTTATCAGTTTAATATCTGATACGCTCCCTATTTAGGGACCATATATTACATGAATTTTTAGTAAGATAGAAGAGGAGCTTGCTCTGTCCACTTTATACATTGACCTGGTATTGCAGTGCGTCCAGGACCAGTACACAAATACCGCTATTGTCAGAGTCTGCCTTTGCTTGCACTATGACAAGGGACTGGTACTCTGTTTACTGCTTAGCCCACAAACCTTGGTAAAATGTTAATGGCTGAGTTAATGTAAAATACTTTGTGGTCAATACTTTCGCCTAAATCAGTGATTGTTGGTAGTCTGTTTTCCTTTCGTTATTTCTATGTCAAGACACAAGACAGACTATTTTCTAATGCACTATGTACCTATAAATTGCCAAAATGGCTGCACAGAGCTAAACGCTCCTTACGCAGCTTATACTGTGCAGTGAGTCAGGTCCTTGACAGACACTATAGCTCAGTTACTTCAAAGGACAATCATTTGTCCTAGTTGTTATGATCTCTAGTTATGGTCATTTTTAAGGCAGGTCTTAGTTTTATACTTCCTGGTGTCTGTCTGAGATGGCTTCCTTAAGCAGGATGATTGCGTCCTCAGGCTGTACCGCCAATTGGCGGAGTACTACACCTCCCTCTATTTCGTTCTTGGTTCTGATCCACATTTTGAGGCTTTATCTCAAAAAATTAATAAAATAAATCCTGTCAAGGAGGATGCTTCAGGATAGGAATAAGAAATAGACTACTGAATTAATTGGTTTCCACCTCTTCCCTCACGTTGGGACGATGTAGCGGTTCATGTTTCCAGGGTAATGCGTCTGTCTCTAGTACACAATATTGTCGCTTCAGATCCGATAGCTCACATTTACAGAGAGTGTTTCTTTATCCTTTCACTGATGAAGACACTGACCTGATGGAGGTTCCACTAATAATTAGCGGACGCATCCATCATGTGGTGGCCTAAGACAATGGTCTTTCCTAAAGTACAGTTTGTGACCTTGAATCACCGCAGATTGACAACAGTGAGGCGGTTATTAAATTGGTATTCATTCTGACAGGAATATTCCTACACCCTATCCTGACTAATGCGTTCATCTTAGAGCGGTTGCAGATTACATAATGCAAGTTGTCCATTATTGTATAAGATGATCCTTTTCAAATTATCCATTGACAGATTAGGTCTCTGAAGCTCTATCCTCTGTCAATGTTGTTTTCTTGGATTCTATTTCTATTCAATCCTGCATCTCTGCCCTGTCTATGACGCCCATATATTCATTTTGATTGCGATTTGTGGAATTCTGATTTCAAATCAAAGCGTGCCTTGCAGGCAGGAGCAAATAGCTCTAGCAGTAAGGTGTCTGCCTTCAGTATAACAGGTCATGGGTTCTCATTCTGAGTATGACTGCTAAAAAATGTGCTATTTATAATAAATATCAATGAAATATGTATTCTTTTAGAAGGCATTTGTCCACCTGGAATTCGTACTTCCGATATGTCCTCTGCAGGGCTCAGGGAGTCGGGTGGTCTTGTTCTCAGTGGGGGAGAACCAACTTCCTCAGATTCCACTGGTCCGTTGGATATACCGAATTGTAGCATGAGCATATATTCTGAATCTTGGGTAATACGTACCTAGCAAGATTCTTTGTAATTCCTCTTATTTGCGTTTCATCCAAGAGACAGGCTCTAATCCTTGCAGTCTGTTCGCTATCCAACGCGGGAGTATTCATTCCAATCCGTTTCCCATCAACAGGGTCTTGGGGTTTTTACTGTTACTTTACCATCACTGCCATATTTGGTCGATTGTTGCAAAAAGAGCTCCGTCTCATGCACCTTTTGCCATACATATCTACAGTGGACCTTGGTTCCGGATTTCTTACTTTGTGTAGGATGGTGTTCAGGGGTTTTCTTTTCGATCCCAGGTATCTCTGTCTTTTGGCTGAGTGCAGGATTTCCAGACCAGAATACACTCTCTTTTCTGCAGTTTCTTCAGGGGTCAGTGATCCATGGCATACACTTCCTCTGCAAGATAGAGGCAACTTTACAGGTGTCTCCATTCTCCCGGTCTCATGCCTGGATTCTTCAATCTCAAATTCTATGTTATTAATTCCAGGCAGAATTGAGTTTACATAAACAGTTCAGTATGTCACTTCAAATACGACAATATTTTCGTTGGTGTCTACACAATCCGAATCTGACCCATAGGACTCCCATTTTCTGTCTTGACATGGAAGGTCATAACCACAGTCACTAGTCTCAGACGTTACGGTTTTGGGTTTCAACTTTGGTTTTCAAAAACATTGAGGTCCGCAGTGGAGATGTCACTTCCATCTCCGGGCAATCCACGACACCTTGGCTCCAGCTCAAGGCTTTCTACAAGTGCTCGCTTTGGCAACACATATACTAAAAAAAAAAAATTGGAATGATACAGAGAAGATTAGCATGGCCTTGCATCCCGCATCCAGTCGAACTTCGACACTGCAGTGGCCTATATCAACATGCACAGTGGCACTTGCAGCTGGAGAGCCGTCGGAACAGTATTTCACATATGCAGAGGGCGGAACTTTGGGTTCCGCCAATATCGGCCAGTTCCAGAATGGACACCTGGTAAGCGGACTTCCCGGTTTGTCATGCTTTTCTTCCCTGAAGAATGTGAAATAATGCAACAGGTTTTTCTGATTTTGATGTACCTGTGTGACAAACCGAAATCGACCTCAGGGCTTCTCGTCTCTGCAAAAAGGACTTCTTTGGTACAGTGATCGCTCCAGGGATCTTCTTGTGGCAATCATGGATGCCGTGTTAGCTCCTTGTCACTTTCTTCTGGCATATTTGTTTCTGCCTCTGTCAAGATCCAGTGAGTGCTTCAACGCATTTGACCAGTGGCTCTTTCGGCCTAACTAAATCGCTCTGGATTTGCCTGTCGACACTGCTCTGCAATGCTTCAGACCAAGGTGGCCAATGCTCTTTATAGTGTACCTCTTCGGCCAAATCTTAACTTTCAAACTGTGTCATCACCAGGATTTGTCTCGTCTGATAGTGACGGCGTGATTGTGGAGAACAGCATCATCAGAGTAATAAGTTTACCTCAGTCAGTAGCCCTGACTATGTTTCAGGCTCGCAAACTAATCACAGTGCTCAGTAAAACTTTTCATCTTTTGGTGCGAATATCAAGGCCTCTCAGCTGAAGTTCTTAGTCTTTTTCGCCTCTTGTCCTTTCTGCGGGACAGTTGTCAGAAGGACTTTGTCTTCTTCTCTTCAGATACAGGGTTCTGCTGTAGATTTTCATTTCCAGAGATGGTTACCAACATTCTTACGGATGTTCGGTGTTTTCTTCACAGCTTTTTGCATATACAGTTTCCCTGTGTAGCTCCTGTGTCTCCTTTCCAGCCTCTGGACTCTGTTGGGTGGCGGTTCCTTCCTCTTACGGTGGTTTTGTTTTCTTTTGCCCATTGCCTCAGCTCGGTGTGTTTCTGAGTTGGCAGTCCTTTACTGCAGTCCACCTTTGTTGGTTTTTCTATTGGTATAGAGTGGTTTTACATACAAAGCTCCTTTTTTTTTCAATACAGGAGCTGTGGCTCAGCGCACTAATGCTAGAGACCAGTGTATATTGAGATCTGGGTTCAAGACAAACCTTGAACCGAAACATTTGAAGCTCGCCGTACGGACACGTTGTTGGTTCTTAGTGGTGCGTCCCAGCGAGGTTGTCGTGGTGCGTCCCAGCGAGGTTGTCGGGTCTCTAAGAACACGGAGGCTCGTTGGGTCACATCAGCTACCCGTCAGCCTTATGTGTCCTCTGCCGTTCCTAACCGTCTGCAGAATTGCGCGACTCAGGCCGTTGGGGCCTTCTGGGCTGTTTGCGGAGGTGCCTCTATTGTGCAGCTGTGTAGAGCGGCAACCTTCACAGGATTCTATTGTTTCCATACTTTTGGTATGGGGGGTTGCGATGCCTCTGTTGGGCGTCTGATCTTACAGGCGGATTTCCCGCCAGTTTGCCCCCCCCCCCCTCCTTGGCTTGCTTTGGGATATCACCCATGTGTAAGTGCGCAGCGTCCCCCAGATGGATGATGGAGAAATTTGGATTTTTTTTACCTACTGTAAAGTCCATCTGTGGGACTCTGCGATCCTTTCCCTTTTGTCTGGTTATTGATTGTTGGTTTTGTTTTCTCTCTCTCTCTGCTTTTTTAAACTTTAACTAAGCAGTACTTCCTGTGAACAGGGGGTTGATGGGAGGGGTTAGAGGGGGAGGAGTTAGTTCTTTTCATAGCTTGTGCCAAACTCACTACTCACACACTCTAACCCCCAAGTGTAAGTGCGCAGCGTTCCCCAGATGGACTCAGAGATTTTACGGTGAGTAAAAAAAGTCAAAATTTGAGCTATCTTTAGTAAGTCCAGGTCTATCTATTGCATACAGTATTAGCTGTGTAATACACTACGCGGCTCTGTAGTAGTTCCAGAATGTGTCCATGACTTGTGCCTTGTTCTCAGGGTATCAGCACATCCGCATGTATGATCTCAACTCCAACAACCCCAATCCTGTGATAAACTATGATGGTGTGAGCAAGAACATTACCTCTGTTGGGTTCCATGAGGATGGGCGCTGGATGTATACAGGTGGAGAAGACTGCATGGCTAGAATATGGGATCTGAGGTATGACATCTGTTTGGTTTTAGTGAAACAGTAATTTTCTCATTTAGAGGGACATTTACTAAGCAGTGATAAGAGCAGAGAAGTGAGCCAGTGGAGAAGTTGCCCGTGGCAACCAATCAGCACTGAAGTAACATCTATAATTTGCATACTATTGAATTATACAGAGCGCTGATTGGTTGATGCACTCGCCACAGGTTCTATTCCTACTATATGGGTGTTGTGGACACCCTCGAGTGGGATTAGTCCCTGCTAGTCGGCATGTAGCCGTTGGTAATGTGACCACCGGTGACATAACTACATCCCTATATAGCAACCCTTACATTTCCATTGACCTCAATTAATTGGCTTGTACACTCCATATCAAATACAGTGCTTTGTCTCTCTATCCATCAGCTGGGTTACCAGTTCTGGTAATAGAGATGTTCTGTACCATATCCAAGGGCAGCTGAATGAAAACCTGCCTATTTGAATTCAGAATGACTGACTACTATCTGTAGCGACATCTGCTGTGATTGCTTTTTTTTGTAGGTCCCGTAATCTTCAGTGTCAGCGAATCTTCCAGGTGAACGCACCAATCAACTGTGTTTTTCTCCATCCCAACCAGGTAAGCACATCACTGACCAGCGAGTTCTTATCACACCCAGGATCACACCCTGCTTTCAGTGTTATTGCGCATGGATGGCTAGGGCGTGTAGATACGTACGCAACACCGCACAACTATATATTTTACATACCGATGATGCAAATAGAGTTACCATGCCTGTGTCCCCAGCCACTTCTCCCACAATCTAGGACAGTCTGATAGAGCTTCCAGTAATCTGGAAGGCTCCTGGACATTGTGGGACTATTGGCATGTATTCAGTCACTATCTGCTGTACAGTTGTGCATTTCTTCTCTGCTGTAATGGACCACACAATACTTACCTAATGTTATTAAATGACATGTGACCACATTGGTTCTTTATTGATTCTGCTATATAGTGTTTGTGAAAGCTACATTATGCTATGTAGTGAAGTTACTATAGCACCACCTTGGGGCAAATTATAGGTAGTGCAGACTATTCAAACCCGACCACAAAAAAAAAAAAAGCATACTACAGATTATTATAAGTATGAACTGGATCAAATTCACTGTACTTAAAAATCTGCATGTTATCTTTGTCACTTGTAGGTTCACTTAAGAATATACCAACATTTGGTCTTATTGTCTGAATACTAAATATTTCTGGAACCATCTGATTATGTTTTGTGCATGTACTGATAGGTCATGCTGTGTTTTGTTTTGTTTTTTTAGTACGTTGATGTTTTATTCTTGGACAGGTCAGGTGCGTGCCAGCAGCTGGGTTTACATGACCGATAAGCCTGTAGACACAATGATTCCTTTTTATCGGGGAGATTTCCCCATGTACAAAGCTCTCTTGTGTCTGAACAGTAGAAGAATGTATTACTTACCCAGCGGACCACAGCCAGCCAAGTACTTGTCATTTTGTGTAGGCCTCCAGGGACCAGACAGTTTAAAGAGGAAACGCACCGGATTTAGAAGCACAGCTCATTTTCCCCTTATATTTAGATGTTCAGCATAATAGATATGAGCGGCTCATCCTACATGGAGAACCTCAATTCTGTTTATTTACATTCATAAAGATGCGCGGGAGCCGCCATTTTACCTAAGTAATGGAAACGTGAGCCACAGATGGCTATATCAGCTGTAGCTAAAAACTGTATCCTGCAACTCTGGGTACAGCCCAGAACCCCCAGAACCCCCCCCCCCCCTCCCCCCCACTATCCCCCCTCCCGTTCTCTCTCTTTTTGGAAAAGCTCTTTCATATTTTTAGAACGGAACGGTTGGAGGTGTCTTTAGATAAGGAGAGATTTACTGATAAGTGTTTGGAAACATGGGAATGTTATATATAGACCCTGTCCCACCCTTTAAAGAACAGTTCTGGAAGTGTTTTTCGGAATACTTTATGGTACGAAACACGTTTATATTCTCAAGATGAGGATTAGATTACAGTGGATCAAAACCTTGGTGGAGTTACCTTGTTTTTACAAAACAAATGGTTCACACCATTTTCCCAGACTTGTTTCTGGGATGACACCATTTTTGACCATATTGCTAATTTAATTTTGTTATGATTGGATAAATGTGCTTTCGGTGTGCTCTATGGTACTCATATGGAAAGTGCGTCTTTGATGGCTTATATTTAATTGTCTTGCTTCAATAAAGAAAAAAAATTGTATTAAAAAGAAAAAGAAAAAATGTGAGCCACAAACCTTCTGAAGACATTACCAGAGAAATGCTTATTATTGGTTCCTCTGAAGGTTTGTTTGTTTGTTTCAATTAAAACTTTAATAGTGAAAATGTGCGTGAACCTATTGTGCAGTATATAGGGTTGTGCTAATGTATGTAATATGCAGTACAGATAGTTTATTGGGTGAGGTAAAAAAAAAACAATAAGCATAATTGTTAAATAAATCTGGTGTTTGGGAGCTCAAAAAAAAACAAAAAACAATAAATTTACGATATTTACTAAAAGACGATTTTTGTTAGATTTTTTTTTTTTATCGATTTTGTGTTTCAGGGTCTAAAGCACACTTTTACTAACAGATGATTTTTGTCATTGTTAAAAAAAATTAATCTGTTAGTAAACGGGTAACTTAGAACCTGAAATACAAAATAGACTACAACATCGACCAAAAATCGACCTAGATCGACTTTTAGTAAATATACCTTGAAATCACACATTTACTACAGATTGAGTATCCCTTATCCAAAATGCTTGGGACCAGAGGTATTTTGGATATCGGATTTTTCCGTATTTTGGAATAATAAGATACCATAATGAGATCTCATGGTGATGGGACCTAAATCTAAGCACAGAATGCATTTATGTCACATATACACCTTGGCCCTCATTCCGAGTTGTTCGCTCGCAAGGCGATTTTAGCAGTATTGCACACGCTAAGCCGCCGCCTACTGGGAGTGAATCTTAGCTTCTTAAAATTGCGAACGAAAGATTCGCAATATTGCGATTACACATCTTGTAGCAGTTTCAGAGTAGCTTCAGACTTACTCGGCATCTGCGATCAATTCAGTGCTTATCGTTCCTGGTTTGACGTCACAAACACACCCAGCGTTCGCCCAGACACTCCTCCGTTTCTCCAGCCACTCCCGCGTTTTTTCCGGAAACGGTAGCGTTTTTTCCCACACGCCCATAAAACGGCCTGTTTCCGCCCAGTAACACCCATTTCCTGTCAATCACACTACGATCGCCTGAGCGAAGAAAAAGCGGTGAGTAAAAATCCAAACTTCATAGCAAATTTACTTGGCGCAGTCGCAGTGCGGACATTGCGCATGCGCACTAAGCGGAAAAACGCTGCGATGCGAAGAAATTTTCAGAGCGAACGACTCGGAATGACCTCCCTTATACACACAGCCTGAAGGTCATTTTAGCCAATATTTTTTATAACTTTGTGCATTAAACAAAGTGTGTCTACATTCACACAATTCATTTATGTTTCATATACACCTTATATACACAACCTGAAGGTCATTTAATACAATATTAATACCTTTGTGTATTAAACAAAGTTTGTGTACATTGAGCCGTCAGAAAACAAAGGTTTCACTATCTCACTCTCATTCCAAAAAGTCCGTATTTCGGAATATTCCGTATTTCGGAATATTTGGATATGGGATACTCAACCTGTATCATGATTTTTGACATTTTTTTTTTAAAGGATGTAAAATCTAATCTGTTTGTAAATGTGTGATTTAGAATCTGAAACACAAAATTGAGCCAAATCGACTTTTAGTAAATACAGGAAAGTGGGGTTTTTGGAGTATTACTTGGCGCTTTACTTGACACAGTGGCAGCCTCTTTACTTCACAGTTGGACTTATCCTAATAAAGTCCATTAAATTCTAGTGAAAAGTGTGAAGGTTGTGAAGAAGATGGCGCTACTGTGTCTGTGAGGAAAAAAAAGGGGAATAATGGAAAAGAGGACCCAAAAGTATACTTATCCTATTGTTGAGGGTCTTTTTTCCGATGTAATCTCTTCTCTGGATGTTTGGATATGCTCGGAGATGCATAAAGGAATTAATGAAAAAAGAAAGAACACATGTGTAGAAATGTTTCAATGATATGCGATATGTACGGATAATTTTGCAATATATTCTGGAAACTGTATACGATGATGTTTACGTTATGAGGGCTGTATGATGGTGCTGGTCAATCATATGCGTACCTCACTTACATAGTGAGAAGCACATTGAGACACATCAAGGTATCTTTACACATCAAAATTCAATTTTTCATATAAGAAATGTGGGTATGGTATTCGACCACAGCGTACCTCACTTACTCAGTGAGAGAGAGGTTAGTGCGCGTAGCAGTTTCTTTATCACATTAATAGGGACAGGTTGGAGCACATTCGGTTTAACATACGAATACTATGGGTATGATGTCTGACCACAGCGTACCTCACTTACTTGCTCAGCCGGAGACAGCCGCACTAAGCCGGTACCCCCAAGACAGGCAGAAAGACATCGGCACCGCCGCAGTGTGGAGGGGTAAGCATTGCCCACAGGAGTGTCATGCCGGGGAACAATTAATTACCAACATCATATCATGAAATTATTCAACTGCTGCTAGTATCATTGTCTGAAACTGCCAAAGTTAATAAATATTCCAGCAGCAAACAGTACGGGACTGTGACTCAATATCACAATATAAATCGTGGTTATTTAACAGCTTTCCAACGTTGATACTGATAAGTCCCCTGGAGGGAAAGAAGAAAACAGTCATACTAATCAGCAGGACTGTATGAAAAGAACTGTGCTGTGTTTGTTCTAACGAACTAATATACCGGTATGCATGCCGAATTAATATAAAAGTCCAAGTGGCTAGAGCTTCTATATATTTTATATTGTATTCATTTCCTCTCAGTCTTGATTGTTATTGCATTGAGATGTTTTGACAAATGTTTATATAAATTCATTGTTTTTAGGAGATAAATAAAGGTATTTTTATTAAACCAGCAGCCTTGATCAAATTATGGTGGTCATTCCGAGTTGTTCGCTCAGTAATTTTCTTCGCATCGCAGCGATTTTCCGCTAAATGCGCATGCGACTGCGCCAAATAAATTTGCTATGCAGTTAGGTATTTTACTCACGGCATTACGAGGTTTTTTCTTCGTTCTGGTGATCGTAATGTGATTGACAGGAAGTGGGTGTTTCTGGGCGGAAACTTGCCGTTTTATGGGTGTGTGTGAAAAAACGCTGCCGTTTCTGGGGGAAACGCGGGAGTGTCTGAAGAAACGGAGGAGTGTCTGGGCGAACGCTGGGTGTGTTTGTGACGTCAAACCAGGAACGAAACTGACTGAACTGATCGCAGATGCCGAGTAAGGTTGAAGCTACTCAGAAACTGCTAAGAGGTGTGTAATCGCAATTTTGAGAATCTTTCGTTCGCAATTTTACTATGCTAAGATTCACTCCCAGTAGGCGGCGGCTTAGCGTGTGCAAAGCTGCTAAAAAGCAGCTTGCGAGTGAACAACTCGGAATGACCACCTATATGTTCATAATTGTATTAGTACGCTCACACTTGATATATAAATTCTTTGGACCTTGTGTCCTATAATTTGAGGATATCCAGATCCTTATTGTGTGAGCTGCCGTTTATTAACTTATTAATATATTATACAATCATTTTATTTAAACTTTTTTCTCTGACGTCCTAGTGGATGCTAGGAACTCCGTAAGGACCATGGGGAATAGCGGCTCCGCAGGAGACTGGGCACAAAAGTAAAAGCTTTAGGACTACCTGGTGTGCACTGGCTCCTCCCCCTATGACCCTCCTCCAAGCCTCAGTTAGATTTTTGTGCCCGGCCGAGAAGGGTGCACACTAGGGGCTCTCCTGAGCTTCTTAGTGAAAAGTTTAGTTTTAGGTTTTTTATTTTCAGTGAGACCTGCTGGCAACAGGCTCACTGCATCGAGGGACTAAGGGGAGAAGAAGCGAACTCACCTGCGTGCAGAGTGGATTGGGCTTCTTAGGCTACTGGACACCATTAGCTCCAGAGGGACCGAACACAGGCCCAGCCTCGGAGCTCGGTACCGGAGCCGTGCCGCCGGCCCCCTTACAGAGCCAGAAGCAAGAAAAGGTCCGGAAAAATCGGCGGCAGAAGACATCAGTCTTCAACAAGGTAGCGCACAGCACTGCAGCTGTGCGCCATTGTTACTCAGGCACACTTCAGACTCCGGTCACTGAGGGTGCAGGGCGCTAGGGGGGGGCGCCCTGAGCAGCAATGTAAAACACCTTGGCTGGCATAAATACACCACATATAACCCCCAGGGCTATATGGGTGTATTTTAACCCCTGCCAGATTCCACAGAAAAACGGGAGAAAAGGCCGCCGAGAAGGGGGCGGAGCCTATCTCCTCAGCACACTGACGCCATTTTCTCTCACAGCTCCGTTGAAGGGAACCTCCCTGGCTCTCCCCTGCAGTTACTACACTACAGAAAGGGGTTAAAAAAGAGAGGGGGGCACTAATTAGGCGCAGTATAACAATACAGCAGCTATAAGGGGAAAAACACTTATATAAGGTTATCCCTGTATATATATATATATATATAGCGCTCTGGTGTGTGCTGGCATACTCTCCCTCTGTCTCCCCAAAGGGCTAGTGGGGTCCTGTCCTCTATCAGAGCATTCCCTGTGTGTGTGCTGTGTGTCGGTGCGTTGTGTCGACATGTATGAGGAGGAAAATGAGGTGGAGGCGGAGCAATTGCCTGTAACAGAGATGTCACCCCCTAGGGAGTCGACACCTGAGTGGATGAGCTTATGGAAGGAATTATGTGACAGTGTCAGCTCTTTACAAAAGATTGATGACATGAGACGGCCGGCGACTCAGTCTGTGCCTGTCCAGGTGTCTCAAAAGCCATCTGGGGCTCTAAAACGCCCGTTACCGCAGATGGCAGATACAGACGCCGACACGGATACTGACTCCAGTGTCGACGATTAAGAGACGAATGTGACTTCCAGTAGGGCCACACGTTACATGATTGAGGCTATGGAAAATGTTTTTACACATTTCTGATAATACCAGTACCACTAAAAAGGGTATTATGTTGGGTGAGGAAAAAACTGCCTGTAGTTTTTCCTGCATCTGAGGAATTAAATGAAGTGTGTGATGATGCGTGGGTTTCCCCCGATAAAAAAGTTATTGGCATCATACCCCTTCCCGCCAGAGGATAGGGCACGTTGGGAAACACCCTTTAGGGTGAATAAAGCGCTCACACGCTTGTCTAAACAGGTGGCACTACCGTCCCCGGATACGGCCGCCCTTAAGGAACCTACTGACAGAAAGCAGTAAAATATCCTAAAATGTATATACACTCACACGGGTGTGATACTGCGACCAGCAATCGCCTCAGCCTGGATGTGCAGTGCTGGGGTGGCTTGGTCGGATTCCCTGACTGACAATATTGATACCCTAGATAGGGACAGTATATTACTAACTATAGAGCATTTAAAAGATGCATTTCTATATATGCGTGATGCACAGAGGGATATTTGCCGACTGGCATCAAGAGTAAGTGCGCTGTCCATTTCTGCCAGAAGAAGGTTATGGACAAGACAGTGGTCAGGTATGCTGATCCCAAAAGGCATATGGAAGTATCGCCTTATAAAAGGGAGGAGTTATTTGGGGTAGGTCTAACAGACCTGGTGGCCACGGCAACGGCTGGAAAATCCACATTTTTACCCCAGGTAGCTTCTCAACCTAAGAAGACACCGTATTATCAGGCGCAGTCCTTTCGGCCCCATAAAGCGGGCAAAAGGCGCCTCATTTCTGCCCCGTGGCAGAGGGAGAGGAAAAAGGCTGCAGCAAACAGCCAATTCCCACAAAAGCCCTCTCCCGCCTCCGCAAAGTCCTCAGCATGACGCTGGGGCTTTACAAGCGGTCTCAGGCACGGTGGGGGCCCGTCTCAAGAAATTCGAGACGTCTTCCCCTCGCCGTTTCATAAAGTCTGCTTTACCGACGTCTCCCTCAGACAGGGAGACAGTATTGCAAGCCATTCACAGGCTGTATTCCCAGCAGGTGATAATCAAGGTACCCCTCCTGCAACAGGGAAAGGGGTACTATTCCACACTATTGGTGGTACCGAAGCCGGACGGCTCGGTGAGACCAATTTTAAATCTAAAATCCTTGAACACTTACATACAAAGGTTCAAATTCAAGATGGAGTCACTCAGAGCAGTGATTGCAAACCTGGAAGAAGGGGACTATATGGTCTCTCTGGACATCAAAGATGCTTACCTACATGTCCCAATTTACCCTTCTCCAAGGGTACCTCAGGTTTGTGGTACAGAACTGTCACTATCAGTTTCAGACGCTGCCGTTTGGATTGTCCACGGCACCACGGGTCTTTACCAAGGTAATGGCCGAAATGATGATACTCCTTCGAAAGAAGGGAGTTTTAGTTATCCCTTACTTGGACGATCTCCTGATAAGGGCAAGATCCAGGGAACAGTTGGAAGTCGGGGTAGCACTATCTCAGATAGTGCTGCGGTAGCACGGTTGGATTCTCAATATTCCAAAATCGCAGCTGATCCTGACGACACGCCTTCTATTCCTAGGGATGATCCTGGACACAGTCCAGAAAAAGGTGTTTTCTCCCGGAGGAGAAAGCCAGGGAGTTATCCGAACTAGTCAGAAACCTCCTAAAACCAGGCCAAGTGTCAGTGCATCAGTGCACAAGGGTCCTGGGAAAAATGGTGGCTTCCTACGAAGCAATTCCATTCGGCAGATTCCACGCAAGAACTTTCCAGTGGGACCTGCTGGACAAATGGTCCGGATCGCATCTTCAGATGCATCAGCGGATAACCCTGTCACCAAAGACAAGGGTGTCTCTCCTGTGGTGGTTGCAGAGTGCTCATCTTCTAGAGGGCCGCAGATTCGGCATTCAGGACTGGGTCCTGGTGACCACGGATGCCAGCCTGCGAGGCTGGAGAGCAGTCACACAGGGAAGAAATTTCCAGGGCTTGTGGTCAAGCCTGGAGACATCACTTCACATAAATATTTTGGAGCTAAGGGCCATTTACAATGCCCTAAGCCAAGCAAGACCTCTGCTTCAAGGTCAGCCGGTGCTGATCCAGTCGGACAACATCACGGCAGTCGCCCACGTAAACAGACAGGGCGGCACAAGAAGCAGGAGGGCAATGGCAGAAGCTGCAAGGATTTTTCGCTGGGCGGAAAATCATGTGATAGCACTGTCAGCAGTGTTCATTCCGGGAGTGGACAACTGGGAAGCAGACTTCCTCAGCAGGCACGACCTCCACCCGGGAGAGTGGGGACTTCACCCAGAAGTCTTCCACATGATTGTAAACCATTGGGAAAAACCAAAGGTGGACATGATGGCGTCCCGCCTAAACAAAAAAAAAATTGGACAGGTATTGCGCCAGGTCAAGGGACCCTCAGGCAATAGCTGTGGACGCTCTGGTAACACCGTGGGTGTACCAGTCAGTGTATGTGTTCCCTCCTCTTCCTCTCATACCAAAAGTACTGAGAATTATAAGACGGAGGGGAGTAAGAACTATACTCGTGGCTCCGGATTGGCCAAGAAGGACTTGGTACCCGGAACTTCAAGAGATGCTCACGGAGGACCCGTGGCCTCTACCTCTAAGAAGGGACCTGCTCCAGCAAGAACCCTGTCTATTCCAAGACTTACCGCGGCTGCGTTTGACGGCAGGGCGGTTGAACGCCGGATCCTGAAGGAAAAAGGCATTCCGGATGAAGTCATCCCTATCCTGATCAAGCCAGGAAGGATGTAACCGCAAAGCATTATCACCGCATTTGGCGAAAATATGTTGCGGGGTGCGAGGCCAGTAAGGCCCCGATGGAGGAATTTTCAACTAGGTCGATTCCTGCATTTCCTGTAAACAGGAGTGCCTATGGGCCTAAAAATGGGGTCCATTAAGGTTCCAATTTCGGCCCTGTCAATTTTCTTCCAGAAAGAACTAGCTTCAGTTCCTGAAGTTCAGACGTTTGTAAAAGGGGTACTGCATATACAGCCTCCTTTTGTGCCTCCAGTGGCACCTTGGGATCTCAATGTAGTTTTGGGGTTCCTAAAGTCACATTGGTTTGAACCACTTGAATCTGTGGAGTTAAAATATCTCACATGGAAAGTGGTCATGTTGTTGGCCCTGGCCTCGGCCAGGCGCGTGTCAGAATTGGCGGGCTTTATCCTGTAAAAGCCCTTATCTGATCTTCCATTCAGACAGGGCGGAATTGAGGACTCGTCCTCAATTTCTCCCTAAGGTGGTTTCAGCGTTTCACTTGAACCAGCCTATTGTGGTACCTGCGGCTACTAGGGACTTGGAGGACTCCCAAGTTGCTGGACGTAGTCAGGGCCCTGAAAATATATGTTTCCAGGACGGCTGGAGTCAGAAAATCTGACTCGCTGTTTATCCTGTATGCACCCAACAAGCTGGGTGCTCCTGCTTCTAAGCAGACTATTGCTCGTTGGATTTGTAGTACAATTCAGCTTGCACATTCTGTGGCAGGCCTGCCACAGCCAAAATCTGTAAAAGCCCATTCCACAAGGAAGGTGGGCTCATCTTGGGCGGCTGCCCGAGGGGTCTCGGCTTTACAACTTTGCCGAGCAGCTACTTGGTCAGGGGCAAACACGTTTGCTAAATTCTACAAATTTGATACCCTGGCTGAGGAGGACCTGGAGTTCTCTCATTCGGTGCTGCAGAGTCATCCGCACTCTCCCGCCCGTTTGGGAGCTTTGGTATAATCCCCATGGTCCTTACGGAGTTCCCAGCATCCACTAGGACGTCAGAGAAAATAAGAATTTACTTACCGATAATTCTATTTCTCGTAGTCCGTAGTGGATGCTGGGCGCCCATCCCAAGTGCGGATTGTCTGCAATAATTGTACATAGTTATTGTTAAAAAAATCGGGTTATTATTGTTGTGAGCCATCTTTTCAGAGGCTCCTCTGTTATCATGCTGTTAACTGGGTTCAGATCACAGGTTGTACGGTGTGATTGGTGTGGCTGGTATGAGTCTTACCCGGGATTCAAAATCCTTCCTTATTGTGTACGCTCGTCCGGGCACAGTATCCTAACTGAGGCTTGGAGGAGGGTCATAGGGGGAGGAGCCAGTGCACACCAGGTAGTCCTAAAGCTTTTACTTTTGTGCCCAGTCTCCTGCGGAGCCGCTATTCCCCATGGTCCTTACGGAGTTCCCAGCATCCACTACGGACTACGAGAAATAGAATTATCGGTAAGTAAATTCTTATTTTAGCGCCCATTTCTCTATTGTGTTTTTTGCTGTGTAGAAGGCATCGAGAAGTCAGGGCAGGGTTTTAGGGCTCTGTCCTGAAGAGGAATAACTACAGTGTACATAGTAAAATTGTTATATAGTAATGTAGTTATTAGTATAAATCATTGTTCTTGATGGCTGCCTTGGCCAGAACCAATAGCTCTGATAGTATACATTTTATTCTTTCCTCAGGCTGAGCTCATTGTGGGTGACCAGAGTGGGGCAATCCACGTGTGGGATCTCAAAACTGACCAAAATGAGCAGCTCATCCCCGAAGCTGATGCATCTGTAAATTCCGTCCACATCGACCCCGATGCGAGTTACATGGCGGCCGTAAATAGCTCAGTGAGTGTCTGGAGGAAATCCTGTCTTTGTTCTGTCATTTTATTTCTCCTGCAGGCTTTCTTTTATTGAAGTGCTTCCAAATATACCATAGGTGACATATAAACAAAATAATAAGCAACAGCCACTGCTAAAGCAAATTTAGAACCATGTATAATAATAAACTTGTTGCAAGAATTTTATTCCCTAAAGGTGTTACGGAGTCAGATGGCAGAGTTTAGCTCTTCAGCCGAGCCAGTGTTTTTATCTCTGACCCATGACCCCTTACTTTCTGCTGAAAACCCCTCTGTCCACTGTATTAGGATCAGTATGAATTGCCGGCGCAGGGGATCCCGGTGGTCGTAATACCGACACTGGGATCCCGCTGATGAGAAGACAGACAGGGGTGAGTAAGGGGTGTTCTCCCCACCCCCATAACCCTAACCTCCCCCTTTAGTGCCTAACCCTATCCCTCCCTGCGTAGGTGCCTAATCCTAATGCCGGTCCCCGCTGCCTAAACCTAACTCACCCGCAGCCTAACCCTAACCGGGTGTGGATCATAGCGTCGACAGTCACTAGGTCGACACCTGACATAGGTCGACATAGACAAGGTCAACATGGAAAAAGGTCGACATGAGGTTTTTATGGTTTTTGGGTGTTGTAAAGTGACCGAGAACCCCAATTAGTGCACCGTGTCCCATCGCATGGCTCGCCATGGTTCGGGCAAGGTGCCTTGCACCGCTACCGCGGTGCTCGGCACAGGTTACCGTTCCCAATCGTAGTCCATGTGGATCGTAAAGTATGAAAAGGTTCAAAAAATGTCAAGTCCATGTCGACCTAATGCATGTCGACCAATAGTGGATGACCTAATGCATGTTGACCTAAGTGCTGTTGACCTAAAGACCGGATACCACCCTAACGTCTCCCAGGGGGTGCCTAACCCTAACCTCTCCCCCACCATAACCTAGCTCTATCTCCCCGGCTGATGCTTGAAACCAAAACGGCCCTAAACCTAAGATCGCAGGGATACTTATGGTCGGGATGGCGGCTGTCTGGATTCCGGTTTCGGGATCCTGATCCATTTGAAGTTCCAATGTCTGGATTCTGAAGGGTGTCGGGATTCCGGTGTCGGTATTTTGACTGCTGGGATCTCGACAGCCGGCATTTTGACTGCATCCCACTGTATTGATGTGACATATTGGCGGCATAAAGTTATACCTTGCCCGTACTACAATGGAGGCAGGGGTGTACATGTCTTGTAATCTTATATTTGATCTTAGGGAAACTGCTTTGTTTGGAACCTGACTGGAGGCCTCGGTGAAGACCTGACACAGCTCATCCCCAAAACCAAAATCCCATCTCACAAACGCTGCGCGCTGCGCTGTAAATTCAGCCCAGACTCCACGTGAGTGTGTATCCAGTATATAAGGTTTCCATGCTGAAATCAGTTATATTTACTGCCAAGAAATGTCTGCATTATACAGTATGAAACTACCTAGTTCTTTCTTTAGAAAACCTTAGTAACCTGTGACCTCCCTGGGAATACAGCCTTTCCCCTCATTGGGAGCCAATGACATCACTTGGAATGTAGCCTTTTCCCTCAAGAGGAGCCAATGACATCACGGAATGTAGCCTATCCCCTTACTAGGAGCCAGTGATATCATTGGGAATGGAGCCTATCCTCTTACTAGGAGCCAGTGGCATCTATCATAATGCAGGTTATCCATTCACTAGGAGCCAGTGACCTCACTGGGATTGCAGCCTATCCCTTCTCTAGGAATCTGTGACTTCACTGGGAATGCAGCCTATCCTCTCACTAGGAGCCAGTTACATTACTGGGACTGCAGCCTATCCCTTCACTAGAAACCAGTTACCTCACTGGGAATACTATCCCTTCACTAGGAGCCAGTGACATCACTGGGAATGCAGCCACTGAGAACCTTCAGCTCACTGGGAATGAAGGCTATCCCTTCGCTAGAAGCCAATTACATCACTGGGAATGTAGCTTATCCCCTCACTAGGAGCCAGTGACCTCTATCTAAATGCAGGTTTCCTTCACTAGGAGCCAGTGACCTGACTGGGAATGCAGTCTATGCGCTCACTAGTAACATCACTAAGGATTAAGGGGGTCATTCTGAGTTGATCGCTATATGAAAATGTTCGCTGCACAGCGATGATGCCAAAAAACGGCACTTCTGCGCATGCGTATGCGGCGCAATGCGCATGCGCGACGTACTTTCACAACGGCCGATATGGTTTTACACAAGGTCCAGCGAAGCTTTTCAGTCGCACTGCTGGCTTCAGAGTGATTGACATGAAGTGGGTGTTTCTGGGTGTCAACTGACCGTTTTCAGGGAGTGTTCGAAAAAACGCAGGCGTGCCAGCAAAAACGCAGGTGTGGCTGGGCGAATGCACGGCGTGTTTGTGACGTCAAAACAGGAACTGAACAGTCTGAAGTCATCGCAAGCGCTGAGTAGGTCTGAAGCTACTCTAAAACTGCACAAAATTATTTTGTAGCCGCTCTGCGATCCTTTCGTTCACACTTCTGCTAAGCTAAAATACACTCCCAGTGGGAGGCGGCATAGCGTTTGCACGGCTTCTAAGAACAGCTAGCGAGCGATCAACTCGGAATGACCCCCTTAGTTAACTAGGAACTTTGATTTATTGATAAATCTATATGCTGTAATATCTTGAATATTTATTTAGGCAATAAATAGCTTCCTCCACGCTGTTTAATTAACAAATGAATATAGAATGTACTAAAGCCACACCTGAATTGTTCTGTATAGGACTTTGGAAAGGCAGCTTGTGTATACCAGAAATCTGTTTGTTGAGCATTGGGTATGCAAAAAGTAGCGATATTCCTTTATAGAGTGCACTTGCCTAAACTCTCTGCCACCACCTTTCAGGAAATACCTCTGCAAGGATTTTTGGATTGAGTTTGTTTGAGAGATTAATCTCAGTTGATCCCAAAGTGGAGAACATGAAAATATTTCTAAATATATAAAGAAAGAAATGTTCCTGGGTAGTTTTGTACAAACGTAGCAGCAAAATATAGATTTATGGGGCCTCTCTTCTCCAGGCTTCTGGCCACATGCTCAGCAGACCAGACCTGCAAGATATGGAGGACATCAAACTTCTCACTGATGACAGAGCTAAGTATTAAGAGCAATAACCCGGGTGAGACGTCGCGGGGCTGGATGTGGGACTGCGCCTTTTCCGGGGACTCACAATACATAGTGACAGGTACGAATCTCGGTAGTGTGTCACACAAGCCTGCAGAGTGATCATTTTTTAATGTGTTACTAATTTCACTAAATAAAAGGAAATACTAACATGATCGTGTAATCAAGGGATAACCCCAAATGTACCAAACCCTGGGGCAGATGTATTAAGTGATAAAGAAGTGATAAGTGGAAGGTGATAAAGCACCAGCCAATCAGCTCCTAACGGTCATTTTTCAAACCCATAATGATTGGCTGGTGCGTTATCACCTTCCACTTCTCACTGCTTTATCTCTTCTCCATGCTTAATACATCTGCCTCCCTCTTTGATAATCCAAAAGTTTTCTCCTTCATCCACTAGGGGCCACTGGAGCACAGTTACAATGGGGAAATAGTAGGCAGTAATTGGGAGCTGGCACTTTAAAACTCTAATACTGTGGCTAGCTCCTCCCCTACTATCTCCCCTCCAAGCCAATCTTAGTTAGTGCCCGAGGTGAGCTGGTCACTTGGGTTTTATCTGAAGAATTTTTTTTTCTTTTTTCTTTATTATTTTAATTTTTCTTTCTCACACACACAGACTGGCAGCTCTGCCACTGCCAGTCTGCACCGCGGGAGCTGCCGGCGGGGTCCCATCGCAGCTGTGTGCGGCTCGGGATGGGCCCCGGCTGAGGGAGACACAGAGCTCTCCTGAGCTGGCCGGACACCGCTGCGTGCGGTGCGTGTCGGGGCCGCTCCACCAGCAGAAGATTCCGGCAGCATGGCAGCGGTGAGTATCAGTGGCCGGACACCGCTGCGTGTGTCGGGGCCACTCCACCACAGAAAAGGTTAGTGTGTGCTATCCTCACCCCCCCCCCCACCCCCTCTTCCCCCCAGGCTCTCTGCAGGGTTGAGATCACAGGAAGGCAGGGGGGTTTGAATAAAGTTACAGTGAATGATTTTATTATTTATTTATTGTAGATGCTCTGCTTTTGTTACCACACGCAGCCCGCCCGCTCCCCCCCCCTCGGATCCCCGCTCTGCACCGCCGGAAGTAGCGCGCGCTGGCGCCCATTTCTTTTTCAGCAGAGCGGGACGGAGGAGCGCCACGGACACAGTGAGGCTGTTACAGTGGGGAAGGGGGGCACTGGGGGACACCTAAATCGTCCTGCAAGCCTGCCACTGCACAGTATCGTGCAGGATAGATCAGGCTGCTGTGGCTGCTTTTTTCCCTGCTTTCCCCCCTCCCTCCCTTTCTGCCTAGTGCTGTTTTCCTGTGGGGGAGGGTCACAGTGTTAGGTGCTGACATGGCCAATAAAGGCTCCAAGGCAACACAAAAGCAGGGTCAGATTTTATGTGAGGAGTCAGACATCTGCTCAGCCCTCCTCAGAACCCCAGAGTGCCCCGACATGGGCGACACAACTCACAGAGGTTATGTCCCTGCTGACTGGGGAACTTAAAGCCTCTCGGGAAGATAGGGAGGCGGCCCGGTTCCGACAGCTTGTCCAGGTACCGGAGCCAGAACCTGCATGGGCTGTCTCATTGGCAAAGTCAGTGGAAGGGCTTTCTAGGGCTGTGATCCCTTCCCAAGCCCCGTCCTTTAGCCCCCCTCAACAGGCTTCTAAAAAGAGATTGCTAGCCTCTGTGTTGCAGGACTTTGACGATGATATGCCTCAATTAGATGAGGCGGGGTTAGATGTACAGGATATACAGGATGTTGATATACAGGATACTGATGAGGATCAGGTATACGGGGACTCTGAACTAGTAGCTCAGGGTATAGAGGCTCTTATTACTGCTATTCGCTCAGTATTACAGGTGGAGGAGACGGGGCAGGACGCCTTACGCCCTTCAAGGTTTGGCACCAACCAATGCCTGCCGGTGACCTTTCCAGTTTCGGAGTAGCTGGATGCGCTCATAACGGCAGCCTGGAAACATCCAGACGCAAAATTTCAGGTATCAAGAAAACTGTTGTCTTCTTATCCTTTTCCCGCAGATAGCAAGACACGTTATGAGACCTCTCCGATGGTGGAACCTTCGGTATCTCATCTGTCCAAAAAGACGGTCCTACCAGTTCCGGGTGCAACTTCGCTTAAGGAGGCGTCAAATAGGAAGTTGGAATCTACCTTAAAGAATATTTACTCTACGGCAGGGGTATTACATCGCCCGGCGCAAGTAGGTTGTTGGGTCAACAAGGCGATCGAAGCTTGGGCGGAGCATTTGTCTTCTGGAATTCGTGACGAATTGCCGGCGGATCAATTGATAGAGTTGGCGGAACACATCCGTGAATCAGTCCTTTATCTTTGCGAAGCGTCCAAGGACATAGGTATTCTCGGAGCTAGAATTTCCGCTTTAGCAATTGCGGCCCGCAGAGCTCTCTGGCTCCGGCAGTGGCAGGCGGATACGGAATCCAAAAGGGCGGCAGAAGCGTTGCCCTTTACGGGTGAGTTTCTATTTGGTAAGGATCTGGATGCCTGGATCTCTCAGGCCACCGGAGGTAAGTCGACTTATCTTCCTTCTGCTGCTCCAGCCACTCGCAGGCCATATAGGGGTCCCTCTTTTCGATCCTTTCGTGCCCCTTCCAGGTTTCGAGGCCAGGCCAGGGGCGGAGCTTCTACCTTCCGTGGCCATAGAGGTAGAGGCGGCGGCAGGGGTAGAGGTTCCTCAACCTCAGCCCAGTCAGAGGTTAAGTCCTCTACCACTACCACCGCATGACGGGCTTCCCTCCCACCTGGGAGATCACAGGGTGGGAGCTCGTCTCTGGGATTTCAAGGAGGTCTGGATACAGTCCTGCCCAGAGGCTTGGGTCCGGGATCTAATCACTTGCAGTTACAAGCTCGATTTTCAGGAACAACCGCCCCAGCGGTTTTTTACCACGGGTTTGCCAGTTTCCGACAACCAAGGAGTTGCCTTACAGGCAGCGGTCCAGAGGCTTCTATCCGCAAGGGTGGTGATCCCTGTTCCCTCTCATCATCGGAAACAGGGCTATTACTCCGGACGGCTCGGTCAGGCCAATCCTGAACTTGAAAGATCTCAATCCGTATTTGAAGGTATTCAAGTTCAAGATGGAGTCCCTCCAGTCTGTTATTGCGGGGTTGGAAAAAAACGAGTTTCTGGCATCCTTAGACATCAAGGATGCATACTTACATGTTCCCATTTGGCCTCCTCATCAGGCTTTTCTCCGGTTCGCAATACAGCACGCTCATTTACAGTTCCAGGCCCTTCCTTTCGGTCTCTCTTCTGCTCCCAGAGTGTTCACAAAGGTCATGGCGGTCATGATGGCTCTACTTCGGAAGCAGGGTGTGACAATTGTTCCCTATCTGGACGATCTGCTAATAAAAGCAAGCTCAGCAGAACGGTTACTTCAGAATATCCGGATCACACAGGACCTTCTGATTCGACACGGGTGGATCCTGAATTTCCCGAAGTCTCACTTATGCCCCTCACAACGGCTGTTGTTTCTGGGGATGATTCTCGACACAGTCCGTTAGAGGGTTTTCCTTCCGCAGGACAAGATACTGTCTTTGCAGACACTGGTAAAATCGGTTCTTCGACACCGTCGGGTGTCAGTGTATCTGTGCATTCGCCTTCTGGGAAAGATGGTAGCAGCGTTCGAAGCTCTTCCGTACGGTCGCTTCCACTCTTGACCGTTTCAGCTGTGTCTTCTACATCAGTGGTCAGGATCTCATCTGTTCCTTCATCAGCGGGTGACGCTATCTCCAAAGGCACGGTCGTCGCTGCTCTGGTGGCTCCAGTCGACACATCTGTTGGAAGGAAGACGGTTCGGTATATGGGATTGGACTCTCCTCACCACGGACGCCAGTCTGCGAGGTTGGGGGGCAGTGACCCTGGAACATCGGTTTCAGGGGTGCTGGTCAATCCACGAATCCGCTCTCCCCATAAACATTCTCGAGCTAAGGGCGGTGTACAACGCCCTGCTTCAGGCACATCACCTACTGCGCGGTCGAGCGGTCAGAGTTCAGTCCGACAACGCCACGACGGTAGCGTACATCAACCGTCAGGGCGGCACTCGCAGCCGTGCGGCGATGAGGGAGGTCACCAACATCCTTCTCTGGGCGGAGAAGTATGCTCTGTCCTTCTCGGCAATATTCATTCCGGGAGTGGACAATTGGGAAGCCGATTATCTAAGCTGCCAGGACATGCACCCGGGAGAGTGGTCACTACATCCCCAAGTGTTCTGGCAACTGGTACGCCGGTGGGGAAAACCACAGATCGACCTCATGGCGTCCCGCCGGAACCATCAGTTGCCTCTTTATTGCTCTCGGACAAGGGACCCGGCGGCGGCGGGCGTGGATGCCCTCACGGCTCCTTGGAATTTCCGTTTCGTTTACCTCTTTCCTCCTTTCCCGCTGTTGCCGAGGGCTCTGCAACGCATCAAGAGAGAAGACGCTCTGGTCCTCCTGGTGGCTCCGGATTGGCCACGCAGGGTTTGGTACTCCACCCTACACCTGTTGTCAGTGGCCGAGCCTTGGCCCCTGCCACTACGAGACGACCTTCTACAACAGGGTCCTTTTCTTTATCCAGACTTACGCAGGCTACGTTTGACGGCGTGGCTGTTGAGAAAGCCATCTTGAAAAGGAAGGGGATTCCTCGTACAGTTATACCTACTATGCTTCGGGCTAGAAAGTCAGTCGCATCTTCTCACTACTACCGCATTTGGAAGGCTTATGTAGCCTGATGTAAACGTAGAGAATTTTCTCCTTCCGTGTATAGCTTAGCCCGTCTTCTCCGTTTTTTGCAGGCGGGTTTTTCAGCAGGCCTAAGACTGGGTTCACTAAAGGTGCAGGTCTCTGCTCTTTCGGTTTTCTTCCAGAAAAAGTTAGCCTTGCTGCCTGAGGTTCAGACTTTCTTTCAAGGGGTTCTTCGAATACAGCCTCCCTTCCGTCCTCCGACAGCGCCATGGGACCTCAGTCTGGTCCTGTCTTTTCTGCAGTCTTCATTGTTTGAGCCCCTGGAATCAGTAGAGATAAAATATCTCACCTGGAAGGTGGTTCTTCTCTTGGCGCTGGCTTCAGCTAGACGGGTGTCGGAACTTGGGGCTCTCTCTTTTAGGTCTCCTTACCTGGTGTTTCATGCGGATAGGGCCGAGCTTCGTACTCGTATGTCCTTTCCCTAAGGTGGTGTCTGATTTTCACATCAATCAGCCGCTTGTGGTCCCGGCCCTCTCGGGGGACTCTCCGGATTCGAGATCATTGGACGTTGTCAGGGCGCTCAAGATCTATGTGGATAGGACTTCAGCTATTCGGAAGTCAGATTCATTATTTGTTCTATACGATGCTGCCCGCCGTGGTTGGCCGGCTTCTAAGCAGACCTTGTCTCGATGGATTCGACTGACCATCAGACAAGCTTATTTGGCAGCTTCTCGGGAACCACCATCTTCCATTTCCGCGCACTCCACGCGCTCTGTGGGACCTTCGTGGGCGGCTGCCCGTGGGGTCTCCATGACTACTTTATGTCGGGCGGCTACTTGGTCGGGCCGACATACGTTTGTCAAATTCTACAAGTTTGACACTTTTGCAGCCTCGGCATCTCAGTTTGGCCGAGCGGTTTTACAGGACTCTCAGCGCTCTCCCACCTGTTTTGGGAGCTCTGGGACGTCCCCATTGTAACTGCGCTCCAGTGGCCCCTAGTGGATGAAGGAGAAATCAGGATTTTGATACTTACCGATAAATCCCTTTCTCCGATTCCACAGGGGCACCTGGACGCCCGCCCAGCGCTGTTTCCTCCTTGTTTTTTGCTTAACGGTTTGCAGATCAATATATGACTGCTTGTTGAGTTCAGGTTAGCCTGTTTTTTGTTAGGTTCTGTTCCAGGTTTGGTTTGTGTTATCCTGGTTTACAGGGCGTCATTAACCTCCTCTACCTTAAGGTTTGTTTATTACAGCTCTCATCGGGCACAGTTTTACGTAGACTGGCTTGGAGGGAAGATAGTAGGGGAGGAGCTAGCCACAGTATTAGAGTTTTAAAGTGCCAGCTCCCAATTACTGCCTACTATTTCCCCATTGTAACTGCGCTCCAGTGGTCCCTGTGGAATCGGAGAAAGGGATTTATCGGTAAGTACCAAAATCCTGATTTTTGCTTATTTAAGGGGGTCCCCCAACTTCAACAGAAAAAAAAAACATCCCCATTCTCTGCATCTGAGATCCATGGAAAATGGGCAAAATAAGCTTCTTTATAACTCCTAAAGATTATTTTAATGGAAATGTATGAGAAATTAAAAGAACTCCGTTTAGGACACGTGGGCACTCGTTGAGGCTGGAGGAGAGAAAATTCCGTACGTAACGGAGGAAAGGGTTCTTCACTGTTAGGACAATAAGGATTTGGAATTCCTTGCCAGGGAAGGTGGTAATGGCAGACTCTGTAAATACATTTAAAAGGGGATTGGATGAATTTCTGACTGATCAGGATATCCAAGGTTACATCATTTAAAATATTGACGTTGTTAATCTGGGTGTAACATGATTTGTAGTTGTCAACTAGTCATAAAGCATTCTTCAGCAGGTACAGTAAAATCAACTCAACGTAATATAAAATACAGGTTGAACGCGATGGGCATTTTGCCTCTTTTCAACCTGAGTTACTATGTAAATTATTGTACCTTCAAGTACCGCTACACCAAAATCTGCTACAACAGCGCTAGACGATATAGAAGACATTGAATTGCTTAAGTTTAACGAACAGTAACTGTAAATACAGAGAGAATAAGCCCCGGTGACAGCGATTCTCACAATTCAGAGCTATGACTTTCTGTGATCTCTTCCCCAGCATCTTCCGATAACCTTGCACGACTTTGGTGTGTCGAGACCGGCGAGATCAAGAGAGAGTACAGCGGGCACCAAAAGGCAGTGGTGTGCCTGGCTTTCAATGACAGTGTTCTGGGGTAACCAAGACTGGCGTTTATAATGATTCACAGGACAATGGGGATGGAAAATATAAGGTCATGCTTAAAGGCAACTTTATGACCTTAACGTTATAATTCCAATTGCCTATGTCAGCAGATACCGGCAGTCGGCTTTAAGCGTTTAGTGCCGGTATCAATAACCATATGCTGCCGGAGTAATGTGACATAAGAAAGACTTGCACTCTGGGTTTTGGATTATAAACACTCTGAGATTTTTCTTAGTACAGCGTTGAATGATAGTGGTGCGGTTACATGTTGGCAGCGCATTAACGGTCAGGATGATGTATAAATCTTTCTGAAACACTTCTATCATCACTGATAAAATACATTAGGAGATTGTTTTTAGATTTCACTCTACTGCAGAGGTTCCCAAACGCGGTCCTCAAGGCACCCCAACAGTCCAGGTTTTAGGTATAGCCATGGCTCAGCACAGATGGTTAAATCAAATTGACTAAGGTGCTAATTAAGTCACCTGTGGCCAAGAATGGATACATTTAAAGCCTGGACCTTTGGGATGCCTTGAGGACCGCGTTTGGGAACTTCTACTCAACTGTTACCATGTGTGCAATTGCTGTTCAAATAAAGCAGTAATGTAATGAGATTTTGTCCTCAAGAGTGTACATTTAATGCTACAAATTAAAAGAAAAAAGTACTATAGTTGAATACATAATTATTCTTACACACGTACACACGTAAAGCCGGGTCACCTGGATCCGTCCCAACCCCTGCAGTGTCTGTCCCTCTCCCATCTCTATCCTCTGCTACGCCTCCCTCTCTGCTGCTCTATCCTGAAACCTCCCCCACCCGATAAGTAACCCGTTCTCAGAGGACTGCATTGTCCTCCTCCTAGGCTAGGTCTCTCCTGTCTCCCTAGCAGTGGGAGCCATTGTTGAACGCGCCCCGACTCTTATTGCGCATTGTGTTGGAGACGGGACAGAACTTTGAGAATTATTATATAGATTCAAACACAGTACTGGCCAAAGGTATGTGGACATCCATATGTGCTTGTTGGACATCTCAACCTAAGGGGTATATTCAATAAGAGTCGGATCCATTCTGACATGCAGTTGTCAGAATGGATCCGACAACCCCTATTCAATGGACTGCCAAATCCAACTGTCGGATTTGGCCGTACACAGGGTCCTGTCCTGCCGCTGCTGTCAGCGGCTGCGCTGACAGCAGCGGCCAGGGGTGCAGATGGTGGCGGCCGTAAGCGGGACTGCGGCGGGGGTAGCAGAGATCGGCGGCCAGAGCTGGCTGCGAAGCACATGTCTAGGGAGGCGCTGCAGGGAGAGAGGTGCCTGTGGGCAGCTGGGGGAGCGACAGGTGACTGGCCGGGGGACGGCCAGGCACCTCTCTCCTTGCAGCGCCTCCACCAGCCGCCCGCAGTACCGCTTGTCTCCTCACCTCAATCTGACTTGTTTTTAAGTCGGATTGAGTTTGTCGGAAAGGGGGCCAAAACCTGTCAGATTTGGCCCCATTTCCGACAGAAGCACGTGGATCAGCAGCTATTCCGCTGATCCACGTGTTTTCTGACAAGTCCCTATTGAATAGGTCGGGACCCCTTCCGACCTATTTCTGTCGGAAGCTGCCATCTTTCCAACAAAACGGCAGTTTCCGACAGTTATTGAATACACCCCTAAACAACCGTTTTATCATGATGATCCAAACTCAGAGCAAATAAAAATAAATAAAAGATTATTGAAAACACCAATCAGGGGAAGGATATAACAAGATTTCAAAAATTGTTACTATCCCCCCTTCCCGAGCACTATGAATTCCATTATAAAGAAATCGAAAGAATGTGAAAATGTTTCCAACAGGTCATTCTCCCAAAAAGATGACCTGCACTTTGTAAGCCAGGCCTATGACGTTTCCTGAGAGAGTTACAGTTTGGGATGGGAGAATATGTCTATGGGATAACAATATCCCGGGCACTTGGCAAATCTATACTTTATGGGAAGGTGGAAAAAGATGTAAATAGAAGAAAACATGTATGAGCTCTCAACAAGAATTTCTCACAGCATGCGGGAGGCCCTCGCCAAATGGAGGAAGATACTATAGTCTGACGAGTCTAAGATTTAACTTTTTGGCCCCCCATTCTATCGGGGATATTTATCAAAGCTTGGAGAAAGATAAAGTGGAGAGAGATCAGCCAACCAATTAGCTCCCAACAGTCATTTTTCAAACACAGCATGTGCAATGACAGAAGCTGATTGGTTGGTACTTTATCTTCCTGCACTTTATCACTCTACAAGGTTTGATAAATCTCCCCCTAAGTTGGGTGTGACGCATAGTAGTGGCAGCATAATACCCCACTGATGCTTCTTTACTGCAGAATCTTGAATACTGTATGTCCAAAAATAAAGGCAAAATGGAAGGGGGAAAAAAAGACACATCTGTAGTCTGCAAGAGACCTAGGATTTGGGAGAAGATTTATATTCCACCGTGATGATGACTGATAATAGATCAAAGCTACATTACAGTGGCTAAAATACAAAATTACCTAATGGAACAACAGTGGTCACCAGCCAGCATCATGGAACATAACAAAGCGCCAGTGGTCACCAGCCAGCCTCATGGAACATAACAGATCACCAGTGGTCACCAGCCAGCCTCATGGAACATAACAGATCACCAGTGGTCACCAGCCAGCCTCATGGAACATAACAGATCACCAGTGGTCACCAGCCAGCCTCATGGAACATAACAAAGCGCCAGTGGTCACCAGCCAGCCTCATGGAACATAACAGATCACCAGTGGTCACCAGCCAGCTTCATGGAACATAACAGATCACCAGTGGTCACCAGCCAGCCTCATGGAACATAACAAAGCGCCAGTGGTCACCAGCCAGCCTCATGGAACATAACAGATCACCAGTGGTCCTAGACCTAGAGGATGCTGGGGTCCACATTAATACCATGGGGTATAGACGGGTCCACCAGGAGCCATTGGCACTTTTTTTTTAAATTCAATAATCTTTTATTGTTTTTCCTTTTCCTTACAAGCAAAGACATGCCAACCAAACTAAAAAAAGGAACGTAATGGCAGTTATAGAGAAACGTGCAGTATATAATCCAAGGTATGGGCAGGGAATTGACACAGAATATAGAAACAGGACACACCATCTACTGTAGGTCAGGATATGCAATACACCTCAAATAGAATAGGAAAAAAGGCACATGAAGCATAGAAAAACACAAAAGTAGTGGCACTGTAGACCATAGATAAACACTCGCATAAGTATATATTATATAATACCCAAGATACCTGCCAGGCATATAGACAAAACATATAACTCTGCAACATTTATAGAAAACAAAACAAAACCCCCCAAAACAAACCACCACAGAACCCCCCACCCTGTATAACCTAACCCCAACCTAGGTATACTTGGATCCCCATAAGCCCTCCCCCCTCATTAATTACTTGCCCAGTAACCCCCCACCCCGTATAGCCTACCCCCAACTTAGGTATACTAGGAACCCTAAAACCCCGTCCCTCTCTCAACTACCCTATAAGTAGCCAACACTCCCTCCCCCCTCACCAACGGATATTAAGGCACATGGATAACTGACAGAGGGCAATATATAATAATGATCTGAGCTAGGTGAAGCCGAGCTCTCCCGCTGTTTAAGAATATTATAGATCCTACGCAGTTAACATCAGCCATCGCAGTGATATGCGTACGGCACAAACAGAAATGAACAATAAGTCAGGATAAAAAATAATGAAAATAATAAAAAAATTAAAAAAAAACCAAGATATATAGGGTGACCGAGCATTGGTATAAAGTGACAGAAGGATAAAAGTACACAAAACCAATAGGAGCAATAAACTAATGACCTAAGCTAGGCTAAGTCCGGCTTTCCTCACGAAAGGCTACAGGGTTCCTCCCATATAGCATACTAAGCAGTATATACACGTATACGTAGCATAAATAGGAGAAAATTCGACCAAATCAAAAATACAGATAATAAAGATATACAAATAATAAAACAAAAATGCTAATAACAAAGATGAGAATTAATCCGGCCAGGCCTCCACCGCATGCAGTAGTACAGTATCAGTCTCGTCTCCGGTTGTCCAAGGATAGACACATCGGGGCAGAAAGTACGTAAAGGATAAATCCAGGAACCTCCCGTCAGTGCAGGGACGGCCAGAAAAGTACACGAAACATGGGAATAAAGGACCTGGAAACGTCACCATCCGGCATCAAAGGTGCAGCACGGATCTTCAAAAAGCCCATAATGGAGTCCTGACATCCACGAACTGAGGCAGTATCTATAGCAGTTGGACTCGCATCCCCTGAGAAGGAGAAATCTAGAAGCCGCGACGGCATGTCATGAGCGCGGACTGCAGTGACAGAATTCAAAGGCACAGCTACCACATCTCCGAGTTTCGTAAGGAGCCTCTGTGTAGAGACAAGAATTGCCTGAAGGACTTGCTACATAGAATTAGCCATTGGTGAGTTATGAATACAAGCCAAACAGGAGGCCAGTGGCAAGATGGCGGTGGCTAGCACACCACCAGAGCCTACCAATAGCCCTACAGCGGGAGCCACTAACCAGACAACCACAGAAGCAGGGAATTACAAGGCGACACGGCCGTAGTGGTAGTAATGTCGCGCTGTCCAGGGGTTAATGCAGAACAGGGGAGCCGGAGGGCAGAGGCCAGAGCCGCAGGTAGAAGGAGAGCTGTAGCGGGACACGTGGCAGCTTCACAGCAGGAGACTCAGCATACACTCACCCGGGCACAGGCAGGGGCTGACGGAGCTCAGACCGGCACCCTTCCGGCCTCAGATCCACACTCAGGGCTGCAGGAGGTATGGAGACATGCGGCATGCAGGTCAGCGGCCGGAGAGCGCGGGGAGACTGGAGAGCGGCGTCCCACGTGTCTCAGCAGGCCCAGGATCTCGGCACACATAAACGGCCTGGCCGCAGCGGGAGAGGGACGAGCGGGTCCCAAAACAACACAGGGGCTCCTTCACACCTTTAGGCAGGCATTGGGGTGGTTTTCGGGCCCAGGGGGGGACACAGGGTAAGAGAGCAGGATATTAAAGCTGGAGAGACACACAGCCTGTGTGCTACTCCATGTCCGCCCAGCCATTGGCACTTTTAAGAGTTTAAGAGTGTCTCTCTGCCCCTCCTACCAGACTCAGTTTAGAAAATGTGCCCGGAGGAGCCGGTCACAGCTAGGGGAGCTCTCCATAGTTCCTTAGTAAATGTTATTTTTTAGAGTTTATTGTTGTACAGGGAGGCTGCTGGCAACAGCCTCCCTGCAGCGAGGGACTTAGGGGGGGAGCAGTGTCCGTCCTGCAGGGTCTGAGCCACTGTCTCCGCTGACTGGACACTGAGCTCCAGAGGGGATAGATCGTTCCCCACCACAGGGGATTGCTCACCCCAGCAGCATGCCGCCACCCCCTTGCAGAGCTGAAGATTGTGGCGAGTGAGACACCGAGCACCCCTAGCAAGCGGGGGGCCGGTGTGAAGATGGCGGCATCAGGGTAGGAGCACAGTATTAACTGCGCTCCGGGAGGCTCAGCGGTACATTGTGCGGCGCTGTGAGGGGCGCCCTGAGCCAGCTCCTGCACCCTACACTGGTCATTCAGCCTGTCGGGGTCCTCGGATCTCAGCCATCATCAATCCTCAGGCCAGTATAATCCTATGAAGAGCGGGAAGACAGCGCCATTTTGGGGGCGGAGCTTCTCAGAGCGGACCCAGCAGCGTTCAGCGCCATTTTCCTGCCTGCACAGCGCTGTCCAGGAAAGAAGCAAGTCCCTCCACAGCAATCTCCAGCTATCTCACGGTACCAGGGGGTTATAGAAGGGGGAAGGAGGCTGCAAAACGGCTGTGTAACCTATTAAGGTACACAGTCAGCGCTCATAAGGGGTCTCCTTTATATGTATAAAAGCGCTGTGTGTGGGTTGGCTCCAATCTCTGTGTCTCTCTTGCTCTTCTTGTGGAGAAACTCTGTATCCACTGTGTGTGTGTGGCGTGTTTGTGGTCACCAATAGCAATGTCCAGGGACTCTGTGTCATATGCTGCAGAGGATTTGTCCTCTCAAGATGATCCCATTCATGTAATAAGGATTGCACTGATTTAGCACAGATTCCAGCAAGGGAGCCGGAATGGTTATCCTCTATCAAAAATGTGATTTCTTGGATTTCACAGAGGGTTGCACAAAATGAATCTGCTACCCAGGTGCTGCAGAATATGGCAGTCTGGCCCAGTTCTGGTACCTCAGGTCCCCCCGCTGTGTACTCCCATAAGCGTCCTTTAGCACAAATTATGCAGGATGACACCGATACAGATTCTGACGGTGATGATGGGGTACGGGGGACAGCATCTCTTGCTAAAGGGGTGCAGTTGATGATAGAGGCTATTAGGGATGTTTTGAATATTAATGATACACCACCTGAGCAGGTTGAGGAGGCTTACTTTACTGAGAATAAGAAAGCCTCGCTAACCTTCCCTGCGTCAAAAGAATTAAATGCTATTTTTGAAAAGGCTTGGGAAAACCCTGAGAAAAAATTCCAGATCCCTAAGAGGGTTCAGGTGGCATTTCCTTTCCCTGTTGAGGATAGGAAAAAATGGGAAAACCCGCCTATTGTTGGCGCGACAGTATCCAGACTTTCAGAAAAGGTGGTGTTGCCTGTTACGGGATCTACCGCCTTGAAAGAGCCGGCTGATCAGAAGATTGATAATACGCTCAAATCCATGTACACGGCTTCAGGGGCTATACTGCGTCCCACTATTGCCAGTGCTTGGATTGCCAAAGCTATAGTAAAGTGGTCTGGCACCTTACTTGAAGATTTGGATACGGATGATGTTGGCTTATTTTTGCGCAACATTCAGGATTCAGCGGGATTTCTGGTGGAATCCATGAAAGATCTGGGTTCCATGGCTGCAGGAATTTCTTCCATGTCGGTCTCAGCGCGGCGAGGACTGTGGCTACGTCAATGGTCTGCTCACACAGAATCCAGGAAAAGTGTGGAGTCCCTACCGTATACAGGTCAGGCTCTCTTTGGGGAAGCGCTAGATGCGTGGATTTCCACGGCTACAGCGGGTAAGTCTCCCTTTCTTCCCTCAGCTGTTCCGAATAAACCATTTTCTTCACCTACATCACAGCCCTTTCGGACTATGAAGCCCAGAAAGGCCAGGGCGTCCAACACCTTCTTTCGGGGAGGTAGGCCCAAGTCCACAAGACCCGCTATGGCAGTTTCAAAGGAACAGAAACCTATTTCAGGTACACCAATGTCCTCCGCATGATGGTGGATTGCTGGTCCCAGAGGTGGGGTCGGTGGGAGCGAGACTCGAGCAGTTCAGTCACGTCTGGGTTTCGTCCGGCCTGGATCCCTGGGTGCAAGATATTGTGTCCCAGGGGTACAGGCTGGAGTTTCAAAATCTCCCCCCTCACCAATTTTTCAAATCAGGTTTACCAGCTCTGCTGGCAGACAGGACGGTCCTACAAGCCGCCGTCCAGAAGTTGGTGGAGTCACAAGTCATTGTGCCAGTACCACCTCATATGCACAACAAGGGTTACTATTTGAACCTTTTTGTGGTACCGAAACCGGATGGTTCGGTCAGGCCCATTCTGAACCTAAAGTCACTAAACCTCTTTCTGAAGGAGTTCAAGTTCAAAATGGAGATTTTAAGAGCGGTGATATCAAGTCTGGAAGAGGGGGAATTCCTGGTATCCCTGGATAACAAGGATGCGTACCTCCACATTCCGATCTGGCTGCCACATCAGGCGTATCTCCGCTTTGCCTTGTTGGACTGTCATTTCCAGTACCAGGCCCTGCCATTCGGCCTCTCAACGGCACCGAGGGTATTCACCAAGGTGATGGTTCTCCTTCGCAGACAGGGGGTTAACATCATTCCATATCTGGACGATCTGCTGATAAAGGCATCGTCCAGGGAGAAACTATTGCAGTCCATTGCTCTCACGACCGATCTTCTCAGTGTCCACGGTTGGATTCTGAACCTTCCAAGATCACACTTGGAACCAACCAGGAGGTTGTTCTTTCTGGGGATGATCCTCGACACGGAAGTACAGAGGGTATTTCTTCCACTGGAAAAAGCGTTGGTGATACAAACAATGGTCTGGGATGTCCTGAAGCCAGCCCGGGTGTCGGTTCATCAATGCATTCGCCTTCTGGGAAAGATGGTGGTCTCTTACGAAGCTCTCCAGTACGGAAGGTTTCATGCTTGGTCCTTCGAAATGGATGTCCTGGACAAGTGGTCAGGATCTCATATGCACATGCACCTGAGAATTCGTCTGTCGCCAAAGGCCAGGATTTTGCTCCTCTGGTGGCTCCAACTACCTCACCTTCTGGAGGGCCGCAGGTTCGGTATTCAGAACTGGATCCTTCTAAGCACGGATGCAAGCCTCTGGGACTGGGGCGCAGTCACTCAAGGGGAGACCTTCCAAGGAAGGTGGTCAATTCTTGAAGTCGGCCTTCCGATCAACATTCTGGAATTAAGAGCCGTATACAATGGTCTTCTTCAGGCGGCCCAACTTCTAAGAATTCGGGCCATTCAAGTGCAGTCGGACAACGTAACAACAGCGGCTTACATAAACCGTCAGGGCGGAACGAAGAGCAGAGCTGCCATGGCGGAGGTAACAAGAATCCTCCTTTGGGCAGAAAAACACGCGTTGGCGCTGTCAGCAATCTTCATTCCGGGAGTAGACAACTGGGCAGCAAAATTCCTCAGCAGACACGATCTCCATCCGGGGGAGTGAGGTCTCCATCCGGAGGTGTTCAAATACATAACAGACCTTTGGGGATTACCCCAAATTGACATGATGGCCTCTCGTCTCAATAAGAAGCTTCAACGTTATTGTTCCAGGTCGAGGGACCCACAGGCAGTGGCAGTGGACGCCCTGGTGTCTCCGTGGGTGTTCCAGTCGGCGTACGTGTTTCCACCACTCCCACTCATCCCAAGAATCCTAAAGCTCATAAGGACAACAAGGGTTCAAGCGATCCTCATTGCTCCAGACTGGCCGAGAAGGGCTTGGTATGCGGACCTTCTGGATCTACTACAAGAAGAGCCGAGGCCCCTTCCTCTTCGAGAGGACCTGCTGCAGCAGGGGCCGTTCGCCTATCAGGACTTATCACGGCTACGTTTGACGGTATGGAGGTTGAACGCCTGATACTAACTCAGAAGGGCATTCCGAACAAAGTCATTCCTACCCTGATACAGGCTAGGAAAGGATTAACGTCTAATCATTACCATCGTATTTGGAAAAAATGTGTCTTGGTGGGAGTCCAAGAGGTTTCCTACAGTGGAGTTTCAACTGGGACGGTTTCTCCTCTTCCTGCAGGCAGGAGTGGATATGGGCCTGAGGTTGGGATCTGTGAAGGTCCAGATTTTGGCCCTATCCATTTTCTACCAGAAACAATTGGCTGCCCTCCTAGAGGTTCAGACCTTTTTGAAGGTAGTTCTGCATATCCAGCCTCCCTTTGTACCGCCTACTGCACCATGGGATCTTAACGTGGTGTTGCAGTTTCTCCAGTCTGACTGGTTTGAGCCTCTGCAAGAGGTAGAGGTCAAGTTTCTTACGTGAAAGACTGTCACTTTGTTGGCCTTAGCTTCTGCTAGACGTGTGTCGGAGTTGGGGGCTTTGTCTTGTAAGAGCCCCTACTTGATCTTCCATGAAGATAGAGCTGAGCTCCGGACATGTCAGCAGTTTCTTCCGAAGGTTGTCGGCATTTCATATCAACCAACCTATTGTGGTGCCAGTTGCTACTGACTCCTCAATTTCATCTAAGTCCTTAAATGTGTGGTAAGGGCTCTGAAGATCTATGTGAAGAGGACTGCTTGTCACAGAAAATCGAAATTGTCCTGTATGATCCCAAGAAAATTGGGTGTCCTGCTTCTAAGCAGACTATCTCTCGCATGCGTATTCTACGGCGGGATTGCTGTGTCCTAAGTCTGCTAAGGCCCACTCTACTCGTAAGGTGGGGTCTTCCTGGGCGGCTGCCAGGGTGTCTCGGCATTACAACTTTGCCAAGCAGCAACTTGGTCTGGGTCGAACACGTTTGCAGATTTCTACAAGTTCGATACTTTGACTGAACTTCAGATCATCAGAAGCCAATCAGTTTTGCAGGCGCCTCCGCGCTCTCCCTCCCGTTCTGGGAGCTTTGGTACATCCCCATGGTACTAATGTGGACCCCAGAATCCTCTAGGACGTAATAGAAAATAGGGTTTTAATTACCTACCGGTAAATCCTTTTCTCGTAGTCCGTAGAGGATACTGGGCGCCCGCCCAGCGCTTAGTTTTCCTGCAGTTATTTGGTTCAGTATAACTTTGTTGTTAGTTATGTACTGCATTATTACTAGGTAAGTAATGTTTCAGCTGTTCCTGAAGTTTTTCAAGCTAGTTGTCTTGATGTGCCTTGTATGTGTGAGCTGGTATGAATCTCGCCACTATCTGTGTATAATCCTTCTCTCGAAGATGTCCGTCTCCTCGGGCACAGTTTCTAGACTGAGTCTGGTAGGAGGGGCATAGAGGGAGGAGCCAGCCCACCCTCTCAAACTCTTAAAGTGCCAATGGCTCCTTGTGGACCCGTCTATACCCCATGGTACTAATGTGGACCCCAGCATCCTCTACGGACTACGAGAAAAGGATTTACCGGTAGGTATTTAAAATCTTATTTTTACCAAGTATTAAAATGGTATCCGGATGGAAGATAGACAGTAAATAGATAGTCAATAGGTCAGCAGTAAAATGGTCCGGGCACTAGGGAGGGTTAGGCTGTCAGAGGGGATAGTCAGTGTTAGGCACTAAGCGGAGGGATAGTGTTAAGCTGCGAGAAGGGAGGTTAGGCTGTGGGGGGAGGATTAGGCTGTCAGAGGGGACAGTCAGTGTTAGGCACTAAGCGGAGGGATAGTGTTAGGCTGCGAGAGGGGAGGTTAGGGTAAGGCACCTTGGGGAGGGTTAGGCTGTCAGAGGGGACAGTCAGTGTTAGGCACTAAGCGGAGGGATAGTGTTAGGCTGCGAGAGGGGAGGTTAGGGTAAGGCACCTTGGGGAGGGTTAGGCTGTCTGAGGGGACAGTCAGTGTTAGGCACTAAGTGGGGAGATAGTGTTAGGCTGTGAGAGGGGAGGTTTTGCACTAGTGGGAGGGTTAGGCTGTCAGAAGGAACAGTTAGTGTTAGGCACTAAGGGGGCATTAGTGTTAGGCTGTAAGAGGGTAGGTTAGGGTTAGGCTCTAGGGATGAGGGTTAGGCTCCCAGGGGGGACAGTAAGTGTTAGGCGGGGGTGGGGGGATTAGTTTTAGGCTGTGAGAGGGGAGGTTAGGGTTAGGCCAGGGTCGGATTGTCCATCTGGCACTTCTGAAGGTGGGTCAGTTCAGTCACACAGAGAGCCGGGACGGCTGCGCGCAACTTCTGGCTCTCTGGTTGTGTCAGACCCCCCAACCCTGCCGCCCGAAGTGGCAGTTTCTAAGAAATATGGGGAAGTACTGTGAGTCCACGCCCCCCTGACTTGTGGAACGCCCCCATGAGCAGTGACCACACGCCCTTTTCACGTTGCGTGCACATGGATGACAGGGCCGAAAAGCGGCCCCAGTCCGTTCCTGCAGGAAGGGAGAGTTAGTCTGTCAGAGGGGACAGTTAGTGTTAGCACTAGGGGGAGGATTAGGACGAAAACAAAAAATGTGTTGACCATTTGCATGTCATTCTCTTGACCCTCTCTGCCTAAATCAATGTTGATTAACTTTTGACCATCTGGTGATGACCTATTGGCTGTCTGTCTAGACACTGTAAATCTTTAATCCATACCCTACTAAAACAAAGGAGTGAATGCCTACGTAATCAGTCATTGTAATGAATTAAGAAAAAGCATTACAGGTATTTTTTTTTTTTACTTTACTGACGTTACAAAGTATTTCTGTTGATCAGTGGTAGGAATTCTTAAATAAATTTCAAAGGTAAAGCTTGTACCGACTTTTTCATAGCCACTGTGGACACACAGTATATGTCAGGAGGCTATACACCAATTTGAAAAAACTCTTGCGCTATAGTTATATAATTACAAGATATGGCTGATAAGAATGACAAACTCCTGATAAATTCAAAATATATTTACTATTGTATAAATTATCATATAATAAAACAAGACCGGTCTTTAAAACATCAAAAAATAATAACAAATATGTATACTTTCTAATACATGGAGGTGGACTTAAGCATACTCTGTGCACAGACGTGTAAAAAAACAAGCTCTATAGCTATATGGCTTAATGAGGTCAAAAAATGTTTTGAATCAAGTGTGGCTGCTGGTAAGACCCATATATTAATTGTTCCCAATGGATAGTCACTTTGTATAAAAAATCTTTATGATGTGAAGATCCAACATGTAACAATAGAATGGATATGAGCTTTTTGTAACCGGAAACTTTACGTGAGATGTGAGCAAGTGGTATCAGCACAAATGCATCCCGACGACCACCGCAGTGGCTTGTAGCTGCGGGGAAAAAAGGCACCTACAATGGCGCCCGCTGTGATTTAACCTGCTCAGTCGCGATGCTCCACGAGTATCCACCTCTACGTGCCTCATTCTTTGAGGAAGCCCCTGTGGGAGGAGCGAAACGCGTCAGAAGTTGATTCTGTTGGACCCCAGCTGAAGTTAGACCCATATCACGAACTGGCTGCAGCATTCTTCTGCCTGGAATTTGTTTTCATACAAAGAGGAGCCGCTGACCGGTGCCTGCAAACGGCACGTAGAGGTGGATACTCGTGGAGCATCGCGACTGAGCAGGTTAAATCACAGCGGGCGCCATTGCAGGTGCCTTTTTTTCCCGCAGCTACCAGCCACTGCGGTGGTCGTCGGGATGCATTTGTGCTGATACCACTTGCTCACATCTCACGTAAAGTTTCCGGTTACAAAAAGCTCATATCCATTCTATTGTTACATGTTGGATCTTCACATCATAAAGATTTTTGATACAAAGTGACTATCCATTGGGAACAATTAATATATGGGTCTTACCAGCAGCCACACTTGATTCAAAACATTTTTTGACCTCATTAAGCCATATAGCTATAGAGCTTGTTTTTTTACACGTCTGTGCACAGAGTATGCTTAAGTCCACCTCCATGTATTAGAAAGTATACATATTTGTTATTATTTTTTGATGTTTTAAAGACCGGTCTTGTTTTATTATATGATAATTTATACAATAGTAAATATATTTTGAATTTATCAGGAGTTTGTCATTCTTATCAGCCATATCTTGTAATTATATAACTATAGCGCAAGAGTTTTTTCAAATTGGAGTTTTGTGGTTAATTGCACTTGGGTGGTCCAGTGTAATTTATTTGACCTGTGAACCCCAGGTCATTAACTTTTTGCAGCTGAGTTTCTTTATCATCCACTAGGGGTCACTGGAGTACTCTTGGGATATGGACGGGCGCAGCCGAACAAAGGCACTGAATATTCAAATTTAGGACTCTCCCCCCCTCCATATCCCCAAGTACCTCAGTGTACTTTGCCAGTGTTTTTTCGGTGCTCACAGATGAACATCGGCTTGTGGCAATGGCCACTTTTCAGAAGATTTTTCTTTTTCTTTTTATTTTTAATTTTTACACTTCCCGTCCCAGTTTCTGGAAAAACTTGGGTCCGGGATGGTGCCGCTGCAAGGCAGCGTATGGCGTGTCGGTCCTCACAAAGAGCACCCTCACAGCCACAGGCGCTATAGGGCAGCGCATGGCGTGTCGGTCCTCACAAAGAGCACCCTCACAGCCACAGGCAGCCACTGTCTCCTGCAAGCTGAACGGAGCTTACAGAAAGAAGATCCGTTACAGCCAGGATGAGACAAAGTGCTGGAAGAAGGAGCTTACAGCAGACACGAGTGGAGAAGCTGGAGGCTGAAACGGAGCTTACAGTGAGAAGCTCGTCACAGCCAGTATGGAGCAAGGTATGGGTGTCAGGGCGGTCAGCTCACGCTGCCGCCCTGCTGTGTGAGTGTTAACTGTACAGGGAGCTGGCCGCCGCTGAGCACGCCGCTGACGGGTCCCGCTGAAGTAGTAAGGAGCACTTCTTATATATGAAGTTCCACCTGATAGAATGAGAGCTTTACAGGTTCTCCTCACATTATACGCGCAGAGCGGCCGCACGTCACTCAGACGCCGGCCGCGCTCACTGCTCTGATGGCCCGGCACCGCTACACGCCGCCGACACTCTCCTTGGCTGAACTAAGCAGAGCGGCCGCACGTCACTCAGACGCCGGCCGCTCTCACTGCTCTGATGCGGCACCGCTACACGCCGCCGACACTCTCCGGGCGCTGAACTAAACAGAGCGGCCGCACGTCACTCAGACGCCGGCCGCTCTCACTGCTCGGATGGCCCGGCACGCCGCCGACACTCTCCTGTGTACTAAAGAGCGGCCGCACGTCACTCAAGGACGCCGGCCACTCTCCCAGTGAGACACCGCAGACACAGGGAGACTGTGTACTGCTGTAGGAAGGAGCTTCCGGTCGGCTCCCCGGCGCTAGATTCAGGCTCTCCTGCTCTCCCTGCACCCGATCCCCGTACGCTGCAGGTAACATGGGGATGCAGGGGGGGGGGGGAGGGGGAATAATACCCATAGCAGCAGCAAAGGCTGCATGGGTTCAAAATAAACAAGCAGCGCAGCACTTTAAACAATGTACACTGTGTACTGTGATTCAGCACGTTTTATATATATAATATATAATGAAGCTTTTGCTGGCAGAACTGTCTATAATATCAGTATGAACTGTGATTATATGTGTAAACACTTTGTATATATATATATAATATATATATGAGGCTTTGGCTGGCATTAGGTTATCAGTGGCATAACCTATTGCACGTTTAACCATGTTTTCTGTTATTTTTGGTTAAGGTTGCAAAATAAATACACTGCAGGCAGTGCTCATATTAATTGACTAAATGCATATATTTTACTGTAACCTACACCTGGGTTATCACTGTATAATAGGCTATTAAGCATAGTAACTGTATAATAGGCTATTAAGCCTATATTAAAACTGCAGCAGGTAACCTGTACTGTGATTTTCTGTGAAAGCATGGCATGACGGCCATTTTAATCATTGCTGGTTTTCCAGTTATAATTCCAGACCATACACCTCTACTCCACAAGGAGGCGCAGGGGTGTTAGTGGGAATTTTTACTTCAGGATAATTCTAGAACATTCCTGCCCTACATCTTTAAGCCACCAGAAGGCGCAGGGGTGTTAGTAGGAATTTGGTTCGGGTTTCATACCCATGTGAACTGCTTTTCACATAAAGAACACTTTAGTTTCCTAATAAATATGCTGTTCAGCAATAACATATATATATAGATATATATGCCATATAATAATGTTATTAAGTCGTGCAAGTGTCTGTCTGTTGCCTATTATGATGTCTGTCTACATAGCAAATAAGGCTCTAGTGCAGACTAAAAATGTTAACATTGGCAATTCAAATTAAAACAGCGGTAATCAGAGTCTCAGAATAACTCCGCCAGCGCTAACAAAAGACAGTCTTTCCAAAGTGACAATTTTCCTTTGGGTACCAGAGTGTTTATTTCACTAGTCTTATAATTTAATGCACGATTCTATGTCAAATCTCACACCGATAACTACAAGTGAGAAGGGTACATTAGTCCAGCATTCAGATAGTGCGGGGTTTTGGACAACCATACATAATCGTTTCCAAAAGGACGCGATCCGCCATTGGTATATGCGTTTCTGTCAAACATTATAAAAACCACAGATACATTTGGGTCACTAGAATCTATGTATGAAACCATGCCGATCACGGTTAAAAGAAGCTGCAGAGTATATCTGTAAAGCTTCTGCTAACGCCGGTTATTTTCATTGTCGCTAGTTAAGTGCGACAAGACCAGAGCTTGTTTGCTCCTAAATTTGATATATGTGTAACGGCATTTTATCCCTTTAGGATATTCTGCCATTAGCGCATACAATATACTTGTAACGGCGTTTTATTCCTTTATAAGAAACAGTCACGCCTTGTAACGACAGGACGTTACAGTCAGCAAGCCAGTGGTTTGATGACCTCTTTTACAATTGTGGAAGTGCGTCTTTTCATGTTACATTTGCAAGGTTTCATGACTTCAACTCATATATGTCTCAGCTATTTACAGCTTAGAGTACAAAACTGCTTCTGGCGAACGGTTTGGCAGGTTGTCATTTAGTCTTTGCTGGTTTATAAACCAGCCAATAGTACGCCAACAGAGTCAAAGTTACTTATTCCCCTCTGTTTGAGCAAAATCAAAAGCTCCGTTGCAATATCAATCAGCAAGTCATTTACTACAGTTAGGAAATGGATTTTCTGCTGTTAGTTTTTGCTTATTGCAGCCACAAAATTGTATAATTGCATTTGATCTTCACAATGCGTATTTACCCAGTCCGGTTTCTTCATCATAGGTTCTAGCGTTGGCAAATCGCCACAACCATTAACCATTTCATTTATACCGTTGCTTATCGCTTCCGGTATTTACCAAAGTGATGTTGGAATAATAGCTCATCTCACATAAGAACTATGTATCAACAAAGTTCCTCTATCTTGCGCTACTAAGGTATACTGCGGTAGCAGATTAAGTTCGAAAACAATCACATCTAAGTCTGTCTAAACGATGTCAATTCCTAGGTAAGATTATAAATACGGTAAATCAAAGACTTTTACCTACTACAACAGCAAGAGCAAAAGTACACGCAGACTAGCGGTACATTGGTGTATTCAATTATTAAGAATAAAGATGTGTTTTCAATTTAGTTCGCCACCCTTCACTCGCGTTTCCCACAGAGGGACAGGGGTGCGTATACTCTGGACGACAGTCACAGAGAGTCAGGATTTGTAGTTGAAATCAACGCAAAGGTTCTAAACACGACAGATTGCTGTCGATAAATGTCCTACAACTCTGTGCATTTTACAATGCAATAAATGATTCGCTTTCAGTCTGACCAGGGATAGACTCTGGTTTCTCTTCAGAACAAATAAAAAATATTTCTGTGGAGAGGAACAACCGTGAGTTTCATGTAATTTTGTTTTTTCATGCCTAGCTCACGCTGCCCTTAAGCAGTCAAACAAAGCAAAGGCAGTTGCATACTCAACAACCAGTGAGAACCAATAAGCCGCATGGCACGGCGGTAGGTAACTCAAATCTTCAATGGCTCAGAACGCCATTATGTGAAAATGTCAAGAGATCAATCCGTGAGTGGACATCTGTTAGACAGGCGATCTCACCCGTCAGGGTTTGGATCTTAAAAACTGGACATTAAATCCAGAGGTGTTTCATATGTGAGTCCACAGAAGGGGGTTACCCTCAAGTATACATGAGGGCATCTCGCCACAATTACAAAAGCTCAGTATGTGTACATCACATTCATGGGGTCATGCAGCATCGTGTATCTGGCTCCACCATTTTCCGCTTCTTTCTTCGTTGCCAAAACGGATCAGTAGACAGTTCGTCACAGTCATACTGGTGGTATCTCATGGGTTTCAGAGAAGTTTGCTTCTCGAATTTTCAAGGAATACTTGCACACGATCTTGGCCCGCTCATAATACGTCCAACCTGTTACATCAGGGAACGTTCTTTTACCCATAGTTACCTATGTACCTATTATCTATGTACCGCAGCTGCGGTTGACGGGGTGAGGGTTCAGACCGCCCTCTTAAAAAATAGAGCATTACAGTATCGGTTATACCAACCATGTTACGAAATACTAAGCCGCTTAAGGCAGCTCATGACTAAAAAAAAAAATTTTGTGTGCTTTCATAGGGTGTAAACCTCGGAAGTTTCCAACATCATACTTCAAGTACCCGTATTCTGTTAAACGGGATGGGATGGCAAACTGCGTTCATCTGCACTAAGAGGGCAGGTATCTGTGTGGTAAACTTATTTTCAAAGCGTTTGCCTCTATTTGCGTCTGTCAACATCTTTCTACAAGGTGTCACCAAAGTTCAGACTCTATTTATCCCACCTACAGCGCCAGGCGATTTGAGGTTGGGTTCAGATTTTCTTACAGTTTCATATTTTGGAACCCTTTCAACAAATGGGGATTAAGTTTCTCACTTTGGAAAACATTTTTCTTCTAGCCTTGGCTTCGGCAATGGTGCTTCGACAAGGGGTTTGTTTTCATATTTGGGTGCCTTGTATTCCAAGCCACCGTATTTGAGTTTTCTCATGACAAAGCAGATCTTCGGACGAAATCCGCTTTCGTATTCTTCACATCAATATACCAATAGTGGTTCCTGTGTGGACAGCACATTCTAAAATTCTGATTGTGGTACACGCGTTACGCGTTTATATATGTACCGAACGTCTACAGTACGTGATATGAGTACGTTGTTGTTATATATGATACTGCAAACTGGGGTTAGCCAGTTTCTCAGCAGACATTATCCAGATAATAATGACTACAAGTCAGGCTTACTTTAAGGCTAAGTTACATTCGCCTACGTCAGTAATAGTTCATCCCACAGGTTCTGTGGGAATGTCAGACCCAGCGGGTCGTGGAGCGTCTACGACGCGGCTACATAGCCTTCAGTGCACCACGTTTGTGCACGTTTACATGTTATGAATGGTGGCGCCATCAGCATTTAGCTTTGGCTGCCTACTGTTACAAGTATCAAACAGCTCTCCCGCCCACGAGGGAAGCTTTGGTACGTCCCAAGAGTACTCCAGTGACCCCTAGTGGATGATAAAGAAAATAGGATTTTGGTACTTACCAGGTAAATCCTTTTCTTTGAATCCATAGGGGGCACTGGACGCCCACCCAGAGCAGTTTTACCTGGGTTGTTTTAAGCTCAAGGGAGCTTAGTGAACAGATTTAACTTGGATGGTATTAAGCTCAAAGGAGCTTATGGTAACACATTTTCACCGGTTGGTTCAAATTATAAGTTCTATCGGTTAAGGTGTCAACTGTTTAGTTGACAATAAGGTTACGGGTCAACTTTGTGGTTGTCCGTTATGTTATAGGGATTCTCCATTGTCAACCTCTCTATATCCTGTTCGCTCAGTAAAAAACACTGGCAAAGTACACTGAGGTACTTGGGGATATGGAGGGGGGGAGAGTCCTAAATTTGAATATTCAGTGCCTTTGTTCGGCTGCGCCCGTCCATATCCCAAGAGTACTCCAGTGCCCCCTATGGATTCAAAGAAAAGGATTTACCTGGTAAGTACCAAAATCCTATTTTTACTATATTCAAAATGTTTTTTAACAGAAAATACTATTAGCGCCCGATATAAAGAGGTTTTTTTTGAGGAGGCTATACACCATCTACTATCTGAAGGTGACATTTGCATACAGTGTATATTTACCCAGATGTATTCCTCCTCACCCAAATTGATATCATATACTGTCTTGTTTATTGAGTGCAGCTATGGGGAATAATGATTTTCCCACTCACCTTTTCATTGCCACAACCAGCCTATCACGGTGATTCACACCTGCGCCATGTCTCATATCACTCATTATATTCATATCCCCTCCTCAACTGTCTCACACATTTTTAGTCTTTAGAAGACTTTAGAACTCTTTCATTTGCCCAGCCACCTCCCCAGTGATCCACTAGCTGAATATCATATACACTGGACCTCCATAATTATTTTATGACCTGACATAATTATAACATTTACACTCACATCCACCCACGCCCTAATTACATAAATATTCATCATTGCAATTTGCCTATTTTCAAACATTTTATTCCTTTATCTATAACGTCACACCAGGAATGACTTGTTAGTTTGCATCTCTATGACTGTTACTATAACAACATGTAACCGTAGGAATGACACAATGGTGCCTATTTACTAAGCAGTGGACATTCATAAATACCAGTTGTCGCCGATTCTTCGGGCTTGATTTAAAGCGGCAATAAATGCAAAGCATGCCTGGTTTTGTATTTACCGTAATTGCTGTTTTAAATCCCACCCACAGACAGAACCGCCAACACAGTTTTGAATGTTGCCACTTTGTAATTATATCCCTAATGGGTGCTCCAAACCAGCCATCTTTCTTCTTCAGGGTCCATAGTCTCCACAGGGATGACATTTGGGTGTAGGTGGATGGAGTGAACTGGGCACCAAACAGTTTAAGCTTTTGAAGTCTCAGGATGCCTTGGTCCCTCCTCCCCTATACCCTGCCCCCAGCCAAAGGCAGTTTTGCTTTGGTGTCGGCAGGAGTTGGATGCACCGTTTCACAGTGGAGCTGCTTTTAAGCAAGCAGCGCTAGGTAGTCCTATAGGACGCTAGCGCTGCTGCTCCTCCAACCTCCCGCCAGCGCAGCAACACTGGTTAGTGGTCCAGTGATTACGGTGAGAACGATAGTGATTTTTAATAATATGTTACCTACACATGTAGGTGTGTACTGAAATGATAATGTTTATCTTTATCAGGTGTTTCACAATGTAATAAACTTTATTTAACAACACTGAACACTACCTTGTACATGGATAGGTCAACAGGCATTGCATCCCCGTTAATACATTTCCCCAACTTCATTCTTTATGGACTACACTAGAACAGAAATAGGAGCCACACCTTAACCAGTGCAACAGTGTACCATGCCCATTACAGGGTTCCTCATGTAGAAGTCATTGTTTGAAGCAACACTTAATCATACTGGTATTCAGTTCCATCTTCAACCAGTAGTCCTTATTGTCCTGGGGTTGAATAGAAGATATACATAACAGGCTAATGTTGGCAGCAATCAGTGGGTTAATGGGAAGTGTGCAGTCAACTTCAGAGTCCAGCGGCCATAAGAGGGTTAACCGTTCACATTTAAAAACAAATAAGAATAAACCCTAAAAGAACTCCACTCTGACACTGTGCAAAATGTGCTGTGACGGGATGGTCCTGGGTGGAGCTGGAAGGAGTCTGTCCCTGCGCAGGACTGGCCTAGTCCGGCAGGTAGTAAAAACAGACAGAGACACAGATGTTGTTGGGGAAACAGATGTCGATGCAGAGATAAATCAGGCGTCTCGCTGGGCCTGCAGAGAACAGCACTTTATCACACATGTATTAACATATAAACCGCTGCTTGGAAAAATAAGATTTTACTTACCGATAAATCTATTTCTCATAGTCCGTAGTGGATGCTGGGGACTCCGTCAGGACCATGGGGAATAGCGGCTCCGCAGGAGACAGGGCACAAAAGCAAGCTTTTAGGATCACATGGTGTGTACTGGCTCCTCCCCCTATGACCCTCCTCCAAGCCTCAGTTAGGTACTGTGCCCGGACGAGCGTACACAATAAGGAAGGATCTTGAATCCCGGGTAAGACTCATACCAGCCACACCAATCACACCGTACAACTTGTGATTTGAACCCAGTTAACAGTATGATAACAATGAAGTAGCCTCTAAAAAAGATGGCTCACAACAATAATAACCCGATTTTTTTTGTAACAATAACTATGTACAAGTAATGCAGACAATCCGCACTTGGGATGGGCGCCCAGCATCCACTACGGACTATGAGAAATAGATTTATCGGTAAGTAAAATCTTATTTTCTCTAACGTCCTAGTGGATGCTGGGGACTCCGTCAGGACCATGGGGATTATACCAAAGCTCCCAAACGGGCGGGAGAGTGCGGATGACTCTGCAGCACCGAATGAGAGAACTCCAGGTCCTCCTCAGCCAGGGTATCAAATTTGTAGAATTTAGCAAACGTGTTTGCCCCTGACCAAGTAGCTGCTCGGCAAAGTTGTAAAGCCGAGACCCCTCGGGCAGCCGCCCAAGATGAGCCCACCTTCCTTGTGGAATGGGCATTTACAGATTTTGGCTGTGGCAGGCCTGCCACAGAATGTGCAAGCTGAATTGTACTACAAATCCAACGAGCAATAGTCTGCTTAGAAGCAGGAGCACCCAGCTTTTTGGGTGCCTACAATATAAACAGCAAGTCAGACTTTCTGACTCCCGCCGTCCTGGAATTATATATATATATATATATATTTTCAGGGCCCTGACAACGTCTAGCAACTTGGAGTCCTCCAAGTCCCTAGTAGCCGCAGGCACCACAATAGGTTGTTTCAGGTGAAACGCTGACACCACCTTAGGAAGAAACTGGGGACGAGTCCGCAGTTCTGCCCTGTCCGAATGGAAAATCAAATATGGGCTTTTGTAAGACAAAGCCGCCAATTTTGACAATCGCCTGGCCGAGGCCAGGGCCAACAGCATGGTCACTTTCCATGTGAGATATTTCAAATCCACAGATTTGAGTGGTTCAAACCAATATGATTTGAGGAATCCCAACACTACGTTGAGATCCCACGGTGCCACTGGAGGCACACAAGGGCTGTATATGCAATACTCCCTTGACAAACGTCTGGACTTCAGGAACTGAAGCCAATTCTTTCTGGAAGAAAATCTATAGGGCCGAAACTTGAACCTTAATGGAGCCCAATTTGAGGCTCATAGACACTCCTGTTTGCAGGAAGTGCAGAAATCGACCTAGTTGAAATTTTTTCGTGGGGCCTTCCTGGCCTCACCCACGCAACATATTTTTACCACATGTGGTGATAACGTTGTGCGGTCACCTCCTTCCTGGCTTTGACCAGGGTAGGTATGACCTCTTCCGGAATGCCTTTTCCCTTAGGATCCGGCGTTCAAACCGCCATGCCGTCAAACGCAGTCGCGGTAAGTCTTGGAACAGACAAGGTCCCTGCTGGAGCAGGTCCTTTCTTAAAGGCCGATGCCACGGTTCCTCTTGGAACAGACATGGTACTTGCTGAAAGCAAATCCCTTCTTAGCTCCCGAGGCCATTAGTCCTCTGTGAGCATCTCTTGAAGTTCCGGTTACCAAGTCCCTCTTGGCCAATCCGGAGCCACGAGTATAGTTCTTACTCCTCTATGTCTTATAATTCTCAATACCTTGGTTATGAGAAGCAGAGAAGGGAACACATACACCGACTGTTACACCCACGGTGTTACCAGGACGTCCACAGCTATCGCCTGAAGGTCTCGTGACCTGGCGCAATACCTGTCCCATTTTTTTGTTCGGGCGGGACGCCATCATGTCCACCTTTGGTCTTTCCCAACGGTTCACAATCATGCGGAAAACTTCCCGATGAAGTTCCCACTCTCCCGGGTGGAGGTCGTGCCTGCTGAGGAAGTCTGCTTCCCAGTCGTCCACTCCCGGAATGAACACTGCTGACAGTGCTATCACATGATTTTCCGCCTAGCGAAAAATCCTTGCAGTTTTGCCACTGCCCTCCTGCTTCTTGTGCCGCCCTTTCTGTTTACGTGGGCGACTGCCGTGATGTTATCCCACTGGATCAATACCGGCTGACCTTGAAGCAGAGGTCTTGCTAAGCTTAGAGCATTATAAATTTGCTCTTAGCTCCAGTATATTTATGTGGAGAGAATTCTCCAGACTTGATCACACTCCTTGTGTGACTGCTCCCCAGCCTCTCAGGCTGGCCTCCGTGGTCACGAGCATCCAATCCTGAATGCCGAATCTGCGGCCCTCTAGAAGATGAGCACTCTGTAATCACCACAGGAGAGACACCCTTGTCCTTGGATATAGGGTTATCCGCTGATGCATCTGAAGATGCGATCCGGACCATTTGTCCAGCAGATCCCACTGAAGAGTTCTTGCGTGAAATCTGCCGAATGGAAGCGCTTCGTAATAAGCCACCATTTTTACCAGGACTCTTGTGCAATGATGCACTGACACTTTTCCTGGTTTTAGGAGGATCCCGATTAGCTCGGATAACTCCCTGGCTTTCTCCTCTGGGAGAAACACCTTTTTCTGGACTGTGTCCAGAATCATCCCTAGGACCAGCAGACGTGTCGTCGGAACAACTGCGGTTTTGAAATATTTAGAATCCACCCGTGCTGTCGTAGAACTACTTGAGATAGTGCTACTCCGACCTCCAACTGTTCTCTGGACCTTGTTCTTATCAGGAGGTCGTCCATTTTCTTTGAAGACGAATCCTCCTTTCGGTCATTACCTTGGTAAGGACCCGGGGTGCCTTGGACAATCCAACGGCATCGTCTTGAAACTGATAGTGACAGTTCTGTACCACGAACCTGAGGTACCCTTGGTGAGAAAAGGCAAATTTTGGGACATGGAGGTAAGCATCCCTGATGTCCCGGGACACCATATAGTCCCCTTGTTCTTTGCTATCACTGCTCTGAGTGACTCCATCTGGATTTGAACCCTTGTAAGTGTTCAAATTTTTCAGATTTAGAATAGGTCTCACCTAGCCTTCAGTACCACCATATAGTGTGGAGTAATACCCCTTTCCTTGTTGTCGGAGGGGTAAATTTATTATCACCTGCTGGGAATACAGCTTGTGAATTGTTTTCAATACTGCCTCCCTGTCGGAGGGAGACATTGGTACAGCAGACTACAGGAACCTGCGAGGGGGGAAACCTCTCGACATTCCAATCTGTACCCCTTGGATACTACTTGTAGGATCCAGGGGTCCTGTACGGTCCCAGCGTCATGCTGAGAACTTGGTAGAAGCGGTGGAGGGCTTCTGTTCCTGGGAATGGGCTGCCTGCTGCAGTCTTCTTCCCTTTCCTCTATCCCTGGGCAGATATGACTCTTATAGGGACGAAAGGACTGAGGCTGAAAAGACGGTGTCTTTTTCTGCAGAGATGTGACTTAGGGTAAAAAACGGTGGATTTTCCAGCAGTTGCCCTGGCCACCAGGTCCCATGGACCGACCCCAAATAACTCCTCCCCTTTATACGGCAATACATCTTTGTGCCGTTTGGAATCTGCATCACCTGACCACTGTCGTGTCCATAAACATCTTCTTGCAGATATGGACATCGCATTTACTCTTGATGCCAGAGTGCAATTATCCCTCTGCGCATCTCGCATATATAGAAATGCATCCTTTAAATGCTCTATAGTCAATAAAATACTGTCCCTGTCTAAGGTATCAATATTTTTAGTCAGGGAATCCGACCAAGCCACCTCAGCTCTGCACATCCAGGCTGAGGCGATCGCTGGTCGCAGTATAACACCAGCATGTGTGTGTATACTTTTTAGGATATTTTTCAGCTGGCTCCTTAAGTACGGCCCTATCCGTAGATGGTACCGCCACTTGTTCTGATAAGCGTGTGAGCGCCTTATCCACCCTGAGGGGTGTTTCCCACCGCGCCTTAACTTCTGGCGGGAAAGGGTATACCGCCAATAATTTTCTATCGGGGGAAACCCACGCATCATCACACACTTCATTTAATTTATCTGATTCAGGAAAAACTACAGGTAGTTTTTTCACCTCACACATAATACCCTTTTTTGTGGTACTTGGAGTATCAGAAATATGTAACACCTCCTTCATTGCCCTTAACGTGTGGCCCTAAAAGAAAATACGTTTGTTTCTTCACCGTCGACACTGAAATCAGTGTCCGTGTCTGGGTCTGTGTCGACCGACTGAGGTAAATGGGTATTTTACAGCCCCTGACGGTGTTTGAGACGCCTGGACAGATACTAATTTGTTCGCCGGCCCTCTCATGTCGTCAACCGGCTTGCAGCGTGTTGACATTGTCACGTAATTTCCATAAATAAGCCATCCATTCCGGTGTCGACTCCCTAGAGAGTGACATCACCATTACAGGCAATTTGCTCCGCCTCCTCACCAATATTTTCCTCATACATGTCGACACACACGTACCGACATACAGCACACACATAGGGAATGCTCTGATAGAGGACAGGACCCACTAGCCCTTTGGGGAGACAGAGGGAGAGTTTGCCAGCACACACCAAAACGCTATAATTATCCAGGGACAACCTTTATATAAGTGTTCCTCCCTTATAGCATTTTAATATATATACATATCGCCAAATCAGTGCCCCCCCTCTCTGTTTTAACCCTGTTTCTGTAGTGCAGTGCAGGGGAGAGCATGGGAGCCTTCCCACCAGCCTTTCTGTGAGGGAAAATGGCGCTGTGTGCTGAGGAGAATAGGCCCCGCCCCCTTTTCGGCGGGCTTCTTCTCCGGAGTTTTAGATATCTGGCAGGGGTTAAATACATCCATATAGCCTCAAGGGCTATATGTGATGTATTTTTCGCCATACAGGTATTATACATTGCTGCCCAGGGCGCCCCCCCCAGCGCCCTGCACCCTCCGTGACCGCTGTGTGAAGTGTGCTGACAACAATGGCGCACAGCTGCAGTGCTGTGCGCTACCTGATGAAGACTGAGAGTCTTCTGCCGCCTGGTTCCGGACCTCTTCATCTTCAGCGTCTGCAAGGGGGGTCGGCGGCGCGGCTCCGGGACGAACCCCAGGGCGAGCCCTGTGTTCCGACTCCCTCTGGAGCTATGTCCAGTAGCCTAAGAATCCAATCCATCCTGCACGCAGGTGAGTTGAAAATCTCTCCCCTAAGTCCCTCGATGCAGTGAGCCTGTTGCCAGCAGGACTCACTGAAAATAAAGAACCTAAAAACTTTTTCTAAGTAACTCTTTAAGAGAGCCACCTAGATTGCACCCTTCTCGGTCGGGCACAAAAACCTAACTGAGGCTTGGAGGAGGGTCATAGGGGGAGGAGCCAGTACACACCATGTGATCCTAAAAGCTTGCTTTTGTGCCCTGTCTCCTGCGGAGCCGCTATTCCCCATGGTCCTGACGGAGTCCCCAGCATCCACTAGGACGTTAGAGAAATCAATAGATACAAAGACAAAGCAATGAATAAAAATTTCAATCAATAAATCTGTAGGTTTCAAGTTCCGTTTGGACATGCCTGCATTAACTGCGGCCCTCCAGCTGTTGTGAAACTACACATCCCAGCATGCCCTGACACATCTTTAGCATTCTCTGACAGCAAAACTGTGTCAGGGCATGCTGGGATATGTAGTTTCACAACAGCTGGAGGGCCACAGTTTGGACATGCCTGCGTTAATGTGTATGTGTAGGATATAATGAGAATGGGGTCTATTCATGGAGCAGTGAACAGAGTGGAGTAATGAGCCAGTGGAGAAGTTGCCCATGGCAACCAATCAGTGTTGAGGTAACATTTAGAAAGTGCATTCTATAAAAGTGGACCGCAGCTGATTGGTTATCATGGGTAACTTCCCCACACTTTTCACTGCTTCATGAATAGACCCCAGTGTCTTTGGTGTTTGGGAATACCCCATCGCACTTTTGACTTTTACAATGCTACTGTGAAAAGTCAGTTCACTTAACGGTTTGATTTAGGCTATCCAGTCTGAATGTCGGCAGTTAGAAAGTCACTATGTTCAGAATTTCAACCTGGTCAAAATGTTGACATCCACAAAATGTCAAACTATTGACATGTTCATTATGTTGACTGTTTACATGTCAGTCAGAATGTCGACAGTACATTTTAGTGTTATACTGTATTTATGTTTAGGGATAGACTTAAATATACCAAAAATGGTATGTTGGCATTTTGACTGCCAGTATGTAAAATATCAATATAATGAACATGTCAACATTTTGATCATGTCGACATAACATTCAGAATGTCGATATACCATACCACACCCTTCATTTAGATATGTAAAATATATCATTACACACATTATCATGCAAAGTAGTTTATAAATAGGAAATTAAATCCCAAAACATATTTGAGATGAGTCTCTGAATCCCATGAGGTACAGAAACAGGGCCATCGTATCATATAGGCACACTGGGCACCAAATTTCTAGTGGCTTTTAAGCAGGGGTGGTTGGTGGTCACACTCAGAGTGGGCAGACAGCAACTCTACCTGCCTCCCACCCTGCAGCCAGACAGATTATGGCTGTCAGCATGCTGATTGGTGGACAGCTGGAGCTACCCACCAATCAGAATGCAGCATTCTCTACCTTCCTCCCGGCTTGCAGACAGACCGTGAATGGCTATCAGCATGCTGATTGGTGGTTGGTTGGAGCTATCCACCAATCACAGTGCTGACAGCCATTCACTGTATGGAAGCATGTGGAGAGATGGCGCAGGACCGCATGAGAGGCATGTTATGATTTTTTTTAATTGGTTCCCATGAATGGTGGATAGAGACCCCAGTGCATTGCTTTGCCCAGGGCCTACACTGCTGTTAAGACTGTGCTCTGTACAGACGTAACTGGAGTGTATGTGATGCCAGGTGCATGTGCGGTGAATTCGGGCCTAAAACAAGTTTCCAGTTAAAATCTGGTCGAATTGGGCGAAATCCTGACTGGGGCAAGAAGCGAATCCTCCTAGCCAATGATTGACCATCTTTTCAGAAGTTGCTGCTTGGTCATGACAGTGCTTTGTATTAACCTCCAGCAGTCTGTGAGGAACCTCCACACTAATAAATGCAATAAGTTAAAATAATTCTCATATTGTGTAAAGTAGTGAGAATTTCAGTTGTGATTATCATTCTTAACCCTCGTGTTCTCCCTTCATTGTGGCTACTTACCCTCGCTCTTTTTCACCCAGTATATAGGGAGTTGGTCGCATAACAGTTGTACTGGTTCCCCTACAAGTTCGTGATTGACCTTTCGTCCTCCGATTACCCCTAGGAATTCCCGGTAGTATCTGGTCTTATTGTTCTGCAGTAGGACCCCGTCCTGTTTTAAAGAATAAACATACTGTTTACATGTTCTTTGCAGCATACACTGAGGGGGTCATTCCGAGTTGATCGCTAGCTGCCGTTCGCAGCGCAGCGATCAGGCTAAATATCTGCATTTCTGTGCATGCGTATGGCCCGCAGTGCGCACACACGACGTGCTTTCACAAAAAACGATGTAGTTTCACAGAAGACCAAGCGACTCTTTTCAGTCACTCTGCTGATCGGTGAGTGATTGACATGAATGAGGCGTTTCTGGGAGGTAACTGACCGTTTTCCGGGAGTGTGCTAAAAACGCAGGCGTATCAGATGAAAACGCAAGCGTGCCTGGGGAAACGGGGGAGTGGCTGGCAGAACGCAGGGCGTGTATGTGACGTCAAAACAGGAACTAAATAGTCTGAAGTGATGGCAAGGTAGGAGTAGGTCTGCAGCTACTCAGAAACTGCATGAAAATATTTTGGAGCAGTTCTGCGAACCTTTCGGTAGATACACTAAGATACACTTCCAGAGGGCGGCGGCTTAGAGTTTGCATTGCTGCTAAAAGCAGCTAGCGAGCGATCAACTCGGAATGAGGGCCTGAGTGTGGTCAGTCACAATGCAGGTTGCAGAGAACAGTAGAGCGAGACAGGAAGATAACATTAACTGAATCCACGGTGGACCCTTTAGTACAGAGGTTCTCAAACTCGGTCCTCGGGGGCACACACAGTGCATGTTTTGCAGGTCTCCTCACAGAATCGCAAGTGAAATAATTAGCTCCACCTGTGGACCTTTTAAAATGTGTCAGTGAGTAATTAATACACCTGTGCACCTGCTGGGTTACCTGCAAAACATGCACTGTGTGGGCTCCCGAGGACCGAGTTTGAGAACCTCTGCTTTAGTAGTACACAGAAAAGGGTCACCTTAAATGCTCATCTACTGGACTAAAATCCTGATCTGTAATATATACACAAGTACACGTAAGAGGGGTGAAGAAGAGGATATGGATCAACCATCTTCACCCAAGAACCAGCTAACAGCAGATCTTTATTCTTTCAAAGAATGCAAGCTCCAGAACTTCTAAAGGGCCCTACACATTTGGCGATCCGCCGCCGAGCTGCCCGATGGCGGATACGTCCATATTGGCCTGCATGCACAAGCGACGGGGCACCAGCGATGAACGAGCGCGGGGCCGCGCATCGTTCATCGCTGGTGCCTCCACACTGCACGATATGTATTTTATCTCATTCAGTAATGAACGAGATCGTTCAAATCTTGCAGTCAAATCGCCCAGTGTGTAGGGCAGGCCTGGCCAACCTGTGGCTCTCCAGCTGTTGTGAAACTACAAGTCCCAGCATGCCCTGCCACAGTTTTGTTATTAGGGAATGCTAAAACTGTGGCAGGGCATGCTGGGACTTGTAGTTTCACAACAGCTGGAGAGCCACAGGTTGGCCAGGCCTGGTGTAGGGCCTATTAGATGAACAGCTTCTGTGCAAGGTCCATATAAAGACATCCACAAAATAATAGTTTGACATTTTATTATTCTAGTACTGTCTTACATTTACATTGCCTCTGCCATGGTCTTTATCTGAAACCCGTAGTAAAGCTGGGCACACATTTTGCCAATCTGATAAACTGCTCCGTTCCTCAAAGCAATAATCGGATCAGTTTCCACCCTGTACACACTCAACTATTCCTGGATCCATTTGCTTTATTAAGGGGATCGGGATCCTATGGTTGCAGAAATGCTTGAAGCAGTTTATTGGCTAACGCTCCTGCAAACACACCTATGCAATCATCGGCTGATTGGCCTGATAACTCCATAGGCATGTGCCCAGCCTAATGGTGCAGACTCCACCTCAGTGGAGGACAGTGGGTGGTACAGGATGCAGAAGGTTTGACGTTTTACTTTCACAATCCTGGTGCATTCACTGTCAGTAGTACAATCCACTGACACTCCCTCCCCTCTACCTCTGTCCTATGCCTATCCATTAAATGAACATTGGTTCAGGTGGCTATGCAGGCCCAATCCCACAAATCAACCTTTATGACGGAACAGGAGAGGGAAGGTGGGATTTTATGTAGGCAAATTTCAGGAAGGGCGACGTAAGTGTACTGTACATATGGAGGGTCATTCAGATCCCATCGGATCTGCTACTTTATGCACAAAGGACCAATGTTCCGCACTTTGTACGCATGCACGAACGGGTCCTGCCACGTAGGAAGCAGGATGGCAGCGGACTGTCAGTGATTGACAATCTGCTGTCATTTGACACAACAGTCATGTCATCGTTAGCATTTCTCTTACGTCCTAGAGGATGCTGGGGTCCACATTAGTACCATGGAGTATAGACGGGTCCACCAGGAGCCATTGGCACTTTAAGAGTTTGAGAGTGTGGGCTGGCTTCTCCCTCTATGCCCCTCCTACCAGACTCAGTTTAGAAAATGTGCCCGGAGGAGCCGGTCACAGCTAGGGGAGCTCTCCTGAGCTTTCCTAAAATAAGTTTTGTTAGAGTTTATTATTTTACAGGGAGGCTGCTGGCAACAGCCTCCCTGCAGCGTGGGACTTAGGGGGGGAGCAGAGTCCGCCCTGCGGGGTCTGAGCCACTGACTCCGCTGACTGGACACTGAGCTCCAGAGGGGTCTGATCGGTCTCCGCCACAGGGGAACCGCTCGCCCCAGCAGCATGCCACCGACCCCTTACAGAGCTGAAGCAAGTGGTGAGTTAGTCACCGCCCCCCCTAGCAAGCGGGGGGCCGGTGTGAAGATGGCGGCAACAGAGGATGGAGCGCAGTATTAACCGAGCTCCTGGAAGGTACCAGAGGCACACTGTGCGGCGCTGTGAGGGGCGCCCTGGGCCAGCGTTTACCCCTCACACTGGTCAGCCAGCCTGTCTGGGTCCAGGACAACTCCTCAGGCCAGTTTAAAGTTCAGATGAGCGGGAAGACAGCGCCATGAAGGGGCGGAGCTTCTCAGAGCGGACCCTGCAGCGTTCCAGCGCCATTTTCCTGCATGCAGTAGCTGGAGGAAGATTCTGGTCCCTCCACAGCAGCTCCAGCTTACTGTATAACGGTACCAGGGGGTTGTAGAAGGGAGGGGAGGCTGATGTATTGACTGTGTGTCCTATTAAGGAGCACAAGTCAGCGCAGATAGCAGCAAATTATGCTTACCGATAATTTCATTTCTTCAAGGTACTCCATAGCAGCCACTACTCTGGGATTTATCCCTACTCCAAGGTTATAGACAGGAAGTTTTACATTTTAGGCTCCGCCCCTCTGGGAATATAGGTCCGCACTCCCCTGGCTTCCCCAGTCTTTGAGTGTCTCTTTAACAGAGCCTAGGAAAACAAAATATACTGAGGTGGGAAATTGTAGGCTGCCATGGAGGACCTTGAAGAAATGAAATTATCGGTAAGCATAAGTTGCTGCTTTCTTCCACGCTACTCCATGGCAGCCATTACTCTGGGATATACCAAAGCATCCAAGTAGGGAGGGAATAAATGACAAAGAGACTAATGATGCTTAAAGTTGCTTTCTTGAGTACCGCTTCTCCAAAGTGGCCACCAGAAACATCTAAGCCATAGTGTCTGGTGAACGTATGGATGGACAACCATGTAGCCGTCGCACATATCTCTTTTATCGACACCTGCGCTTTTCTTGCCTAAGGCCCTCATAGAGGGTGCCTTAATGTGTTCTGGAACTGGTCGCCCATTTTCTTGATAGGCGAACGCAATCAGTTCCGTAATCAATCTAGCAATCGTAATCTTAGATGGCGTTTCACCTTTCTTGACTCTACAGTGTAAAACAAACAGATTTTTAACTTTCCGGAAGTCTTTCATTCTTTCTAAGTATATGGAGACTGCCCGCAAGACATCCAGCATATGCAACCACTCTTCGTAATCATCCGTCGTGCATGGGAAGAACGATGGTAGAACGATCTCCTGGTTCATATGGAAGTTTGAAACTACTTTTGTTAAAAATTCTGCATTATTCCTTAATATTATTTTATCCGGAAGAATATTCAAATAGGGCTCCTCAGCCCAGAGAGCCTGTAGTTCTCCAACCCTTCTCGCTGAAGTTATTGCTGTGAGTTAAATTACTTTCCAGGTTAGCATTTTTAAAGAGATTTCTCGAAGAGGCTCAAAAGGAGAATCCATTAACGTGTTTAATACAAGATTTAGGTCCCAGGGTGGTAGAATTGATCTGACTCTAGGACGTTCCCTCTTAATCGCTTGACAGAATCTCTGCACCAGATTATCTTCCAACAGCTTTCTATCTAGTAATACACTTAAGGCTGATATGTGAACCTTGATGGTTGATACTGCAACACCCATCTGAAAGCCTTCACTTAGAAACTGCAGTACCTGCGGGACTTCAACCTTAGAGATTTCAGTGTCCTGCCCTAACCAATCACCAAATTTCCTCCATACTCTATAATAGGACTTTGATTAAATATTTTTCCTTGCTTTCATAAGTAGAGTAACGACCTGCTCTGAAAGACCTTTACTTCTCAGGATTGACCGTTCAACTTCCACGCCATCAAATGAAGACTCTGTGGGTTCGGATGACAGATTGGTCCCTGTCGCAGTAACCCTGGTTCTATTGGTAAGGTCCATGGACCCTGTATCGCCATTCTGAGGACTTTGGGAAACCACACCCTGTTTGGCCAAAGAGGTAGAACTATTATAACTACCGCTTTCTCCTCTCTGATTTTTCGTAGAACTCAAGGGAACATTGGTAGTGGTGGGAACACATAACTGAGGCTGAAGTTCCATCTCTGGGAGAGAGCATCTGTCCCACTGGAATTTGGGGATTGGTATCTTGAGAAAAATTGTTTCACTTTCGCGTTCTGAGATGTGGCCATCAGGTCTTTCTGAGGGTAACCAAACCTCTGAGTTATTAATTGGAATACATGAGGATTTAGCTCCCATTTTCCCGGTAATACATTGTGTCTGCTGAGGTAATCCGCTACTAAGTTGGACTCCGCTGGGACATGAAGAGCTGTTATGGACTTTAGGTTTTGTTATGCCCAATCCAGAATCTTTGCTACTTCCACCCATAGGTCTCGACTTCTGGTACCTCCTTGTCGATTTAAATAAGCCACAACTGTCACGTTGTCCGAGAACACTCTCAGATGAGACTGCGCCAGCTGCGTCTGAAAACAAATTATCGAGTTCCACACTGCCCTCATTTCTCGCTTGTTGGAGGACATACGTTTTTCTTGGGTGGACCACAACCCTTGACAGGTGCGACTTAACAGATGACCTTCCCAACCTGTGGCACTTGCATCCGTTGCCAAAACAGCATATTTGGGCTGTACTAGGGATATTGACCTTTGGCTCAGGCTCTGGTCTATCCACCAATCCAGGGACTTTTTTGCTCCTTGATTGAGGATTATCTTGTGATCCAGGGCTCTGCCTATACGGACCGCTCTGATTATGTCCCACTGGAACGTTCTCATTCTCCACCTGGCCCAGGGTACTACCTCTATTGTAGAAGACAGCATCCCCATAAGACGAAGGCCTAGGCGGAGTGAAATGCTGTCCTCCATCTGAACTAGGGATGAGAGATCTTGCATTTTTTTGCATCGGTCTTCCGACACGCAACGTTGTAGTCTTGTGAATTTATTCGAACTCCTAGGAACTGTATGTTCTGAGTTGGATCTAATTTGCTCTTCTTCCAGTTCACTAGCCAACCATGAGCTTGAAGAATCTGAAGAGTCCTCTGTACTGCTGCCGCTAGAGTCGCTTCCGTACTTGCACAGATCAGCAAATCGTCCAGGTACGGCCACAGAGCTATGCCTGTCACTCTCATATGTGCCACTAGAGCAAGGAGAACATTTGTGAAAATCCTCGGTGAGGAAGACAGGCCGAACGGCAGGCAGGTGAATTGTAGCTGTTTCCCAAGAACGTAAAAGCTTAGGGATTTCCGTTCGTCTTTGTGAATTGGCACGTGAAAGTAGGCGTCTTTCAGATCTATAGAGGCCATAAAGTCTCCTTGCTTTATCCCTAATAGTATGGTTTTCAGCGGAACTTGTTTAATCTTCTTAAATCCAGAATTTCCCTGAATTCTCCTGATGGTTTTTGAATCAGGAACATCCTGGAATAGAAACCTCTTCTCTCTTCCACTGCTGGTACTTGCTCGACCGCCTGCGCTTTGAGAAGATTTTTTATAATATCCTGAAAAGCTGTTAGTTGACCGTCTGTGATTGGGGTCTTTGATTTGATAAAATTCCGCCCCACTGGCCTTTTTATAAATTCTATATGATAGCCCTGCAATATTATTGTCAATACCCAGGTGTCTTGAATTGGCTTTCGCCATTGGTCCGCATATTTCATTAACCTGCCTCCTACCAGAGCAGTGTTCTGGGGTATCATATAGTCAGAACTTTCGATTGTCCCTCCTAGCAGGCTGACGAAAGGACTGCCTGGTAGTAGTTGGAGTATATCTGCCATACTGTCTTCCCGGCCTGTAAGACCTAGCTTCTTTAAATTGTTGCTTAGGAGAGGAAGCTCTAAACCTCGTTTTCTTATCATATGGCAATTTTGCCGATTTACCACCTGACATGACATTAATTATAGATTCTAACTTACTTCCGAAAAGGCAAGAGCCCTCATAAGGAAGAGCTATCAATTTGTTTTTTGAATGGACATCCGCCGTCCTGGTACGCAACCACAGTGATCTTCTAGCTGCTACCCCTGCTGCCAGGGATTTTGCTGCATATTCGACCACTTCAAGAGAGGCCTCACACAGGTATTCCACCGCCTTCATTATCACAGCCAGATCTTTCTGCAGGTGATGCCTAGATACCTGATCTTCTAAATCACGGTTCAAATTGTTCCCCACAACCTTAGGGTTCTGGTTGTTGACGCCATTGCTACCCCAGCTTTCAGCGTCACTGCTGATGCCTTATGGACCTTTTTCAATTAACTTTCAACCTTCTTGTCCATTGCATCTTTAAGCACTGCGCCGTCTTCCAATAGGATAGTAGTTTTGGAAACACCCTCTGCAACTGCAGCGTCAACTTTAGGTAATTCACACCATTTGACAAACTCTTCATCCTGTACCGGGAACATACGATCCAATCTTTTCATATAATTGAGACGTTTATCTGCACTTTGCCATTGTACTGACATAATTTCCTTCAATACCTTATGCACAGAAAAACATCTACATTTTTTAATTCTGTCTTCAAATAAAGGATCCTGAGCATCCTCCTCCTGTGATTCATCCTTAAGATTTAAAGCTCTATACATACTGAGCAAACTATCTACTATCTCTAGGTTAAACGACCTATCCGGCTTCTGAGCTTCTTCAGACTCCGCCGGAGAGGGACTATCAGTATAATCCAGCACATCGAGACCATCTGAATCATCTGCAGCGGCCAGACTTGTCTGTGACCCAGACCTTTTAGCCCCCTGTAGCTCCTTTAACTCATCCTTTGTTACAAACAACTTTTTCATCCACTCCATAAGGTCTTGAATCTGCCTAGATTGGCCCTGGGATACCTCACAATCAGCACATAATTTGCTATGCTTATCCCCAGAAAAGCTCTTTTTACATCCAGAACAAGCCAAGTGATTTTCTTTTTACATGTTCTCTTCCTGGGAACTTCAGACACACTGCAACCAAACAAACAGCATTCCTAAACACCCTAACTACATAAACAGAACTGGTGCCCTAAATGAGATTGCTTACCATTCCTGGGCACATGTAGGCGTGGAGGGAGACATTTCTTTATCCATGGTAGAGACTGTGTTATCATTCCTCAGCAATCCACACTGATGCAGGGAGACACAGTTTACACACTTCAGCGGTGGGCAGCGCAATTTTAACGCCCTCTAACCTTCCTGGCCAGGCGGCGCATGCGCAGACCGATACCACGGTGCATCCTGGGATTCGGCCGCGCACTTCCGCCCGCCGCGATTAGCGCTACTTCCGCCCTCCAGGCTGTAGCATCCAGCGGCATTAACTCCAGCACAACGCGATCAGCCACAAGAAGCGGCGGCAGGCGGACAAATTACTGCCACAGGCAGCAATTCCATCTCTCCTCAGCGAGGGTCCTTATCTCCGGGTGCCAAACCCCTTCCAGCCGCGGCTCACAGAGGCGCATTAGGCCAGGAATAAACTGGTAAGCCTCATTATTTGCAAATAAAACAAACGACTACACTGTCCTCTGCCTAACTGGAGACAGAAAAAAGACTGGGGAAGCCAGGGGAGTGCGGCCCTATATTCCCAAAGGAGCGGAGCCTAAAATGGAAAACTTCCTGTCTAAAACCTTGGAGTAGGGATAAATCCCAGAGTAATGGCTGCAATGGAGTAGCGTGGAAGAAAAGGGGTTTCTCCTTGTGATAAAGTGCTAGTGTGGGTTGTCTCCAATCTCTGTCTCTGTCTTGCTATTCTTGGGGGGAAACTCTGTCTGCCCCCACCTGTGTGTGTTTGGTGGTCTCCTTTAGCAATGTCCAGGGACACTGTGTCATATGCTGCAGAGGATTTATCCTCCCAGGATGATCCCATTCCATGTAATCGGGTTAGCACTGGTTTAGCACAGATTCCTGCAAGGGAACCAGAGTGGTTTTCCTCTATCAAAACTTGGATTTCTCAGATTTCTGACAGGGTTGCTAGTAATGAATCTGCAACCCAGGTATTGCAGACCTCTATGGCTGTATGGCCCTTATCTGGTACCTCAGGACACCCCGCTATATACCCCCACAAACGTGCGCTTGTGCAGGTAACACAAGACGACACGGATACCGATACTGACACTACAGATGGTGATGGGGATGTGTTACGGGGGTCTGCATCGCTTGCAAAGGGGGTGCAACTGTTGATAGGGGCTATCAGAGATGTGTTAAATGTTAATGATACCACACCTGATCAGGTTGAGGAGTCTTTTTTTACAGAAAATAAAAAAGCCTCGCTGACCTTCCCTGCATCAAAGGAATAAAACGCTATTTTTTAAAAAGCATGGGTAAACCCTGAAAAGAAATTTCAGATCCCAAAAAGGGTTCTGGTAGCTTTTCCTTTCCCTGACGAGAACAGGAAAAGAAGGGAAAACCCTCCTATTGTTGACGCATCTGTGTCCAGACTCTCAAAAAAGGTGGTTTTGCCTGTTCCAGGTTCTACCGCCTTAAAGGAGCCAGCAGATAGAAAGATTGATAACACGCTTAAATCAATGTACACAGCTTCTGGGGCCATATTACGTCCCACTATTGCTAATGCATGGATTGCAAAAGCAATAATGAAGTGGTCGGCTACCTTGCTTGAGGATTTGGATACAATGACTAGGGATGACGTTGCTTTATTTTTACGCAACATACATGATTCTGCGGGTTTTATGGTTGACTCCATGAAAGACCTGGGTTCCATGGCTGCCGGAATTTCTTCCATGTCTGTTTCTTTGGCTGCGCCAGTGGTCGGCCGACGCGGAATCCAGAAGAAGTGTGGAGTCGCTGCCCTATACAGGTCAGGCTCTCTTTGGGGAAGCTCTAGATGCGTGGATTTCTACCGCCGCATCGGGGAAGTCTCTGTTTCTTCCCTCAGCAGCACCTGCTCCGAAGAAATCATTCTCCTCAGCTGCGCAGCAGTTCTTTCGGCCTAACAAGCCTAGAAAGGCCAGGACTTCCAATACCTTCTTTAGGGGAGGTCGAGTTAAGTCCAAGAAACCTGCCGCTGCAGGTTCCCAGGAACAAAAGCCTGCGTCAAGTACCCCTAAGTCCTCCGCATGACGGTGGACTGCTAGCCCCGGTGGTGGGGCCAGTGGGAGCGAGACTCAGACATTTCAGTCATGTCTGGGTGTCGTCCGGCCTGGATCCCTGGGTACTAGATATTGTGTCTCAGGGATACAGTCTGGAATTTCAAAGTCTCCCTCCGCACCGCTTTTTCTAGTCAGGTTTACCAACTCTGTTGGAAGGCAGCACAGTACTTCAGAACGCTGTCCAAAAGCTGGTGCAGGCACAGGTCATTGTGCCAGTACCTCCTCACATGCTGACCAAAGGTTACTATTCAAACTTTTTTGTGGTACTGAAACTGGATGGTTCAGTCAGGCCCATTCTGAACCTAATATCATTGAACCCCTTTCTAAAGGAGTTCAAGTTCAAGATGGAGTCTCTCAGGGCGGAGATATCAGGTCTGGAAGAGGGGGAATTCCTGGTATCACTGGATATCAAAGATGCGTACCTTCACATTCCGATCTGGCTGCCGCATTAGGCTTATCTCTGTTTCGCATTGCTGGACTGTCATCATCAGTTCCAGGCCCTGCCATTCGGACTCTCCACACTGGGTATTTACCAAGGTGATGGCGGATATGATGATACTGCTCCGCAAACAGGGTGTGAACATCATTCCATACCTGGACGATCTTCTGATAAAGGCGTCATCCAAAGAGAAGCTACTGCAGTCCATTGTTCTCACAACATGCCTGCTCCAGAGCCACGGTTGGATTCTGAACCTTCCAAAGTCACATTTGGAACCAACCCAGAAGTTGTCCTTTCTGGGAATGATCCTGGACACGGAAGTGCAGCGGGTGTTTCTTCCGCTAGAAAAGGCTTTGGTGATACAAACTATGGTCCGGGATGTCCTGAAGCCACCCCGGGTGTCTGTTCATCAATGCATCCGCCTATTGGGAAAGATGGTGGCCTGTTACGAGGCTTTCTAGTACAGGAGGTTCCATGCTCGGCCCTTCCAACTGGATCTCCTGGACAAGTGGTCGGGATCTCACCTCCACATGCACCAGCGAATTCGTCTGTCACCAAAGGCGAGGATTTCACTCCTCTGGTGGCTTCAGCTGCCTCACCTCCTGGAAGGCCGCCGGTTCGGGATTCAGGACTGGGTCCTGCTAACAACGGATGTGAGCCTCAGGGGCTGGGGTGCGGTCTCTCAAGGTGTTACCTTTCAGGGAAGGTGATCAAGCCTGGAAGCCGGCCTGCCCATCAACTTTCTGGAACTAAGAGCCGTATACAATGGTCTTCTTCAGGCGGCCCCTCTTCTAAGAAATCGGGCCATTCAGGTGCAGTTGGACAGCGTAACAACAGTAGCTTACATAAACCAACAGGGCGGAACGAAGAGCAGAGCAGCAATGTTAGAGGTGTCAAGAATACTCCTCTGGACAGAAAAGCACGCGTTGGCGCTGTCAGCCATCTTCATTCCGGGAGTAGACAACTGGGAAGCAGACTTCCTCAGCAGACACGATCTCCATCCAGGAGAGTGGAGACTCCATCCGGAAGTGTTCAAGGACATAATGAATCTTTGGGGCTTGCCCCAAATAGACATGATGGCCTCTCGTCTCAACAAGAAGCTTTGGCGTTATTGTTCCAGGTCGAGGGACCCACAGGCAGTGGACGCCCTGGTGTCTCCGTGGGTGTTCCAGTCAGTGTATGTGTTTCCTCCACTCCCACTCATCCCAAGAATCCTAAAGCTCGTAAGGAGAACAAGGGTTCAAGCGATCCTCATTGTCCCAGAATGGCCAAGAAGGGTTTGGTACGCGGACCTTCTGAATCTCCTGCAAGAAGATCCGAGGCCTCTTCCTCTTCGGGAGGACCTGCTACAGCAAGGTCCGTTCGCCTATCAAGACTTACCTCGGCTACGTTTGACGGCATGGAAGTTGAGCGCCTGATTCTGGCTCGGAAGGGCATTCTGAAGACGGTTATTGCTACCCTCATACAGGCTAGGAAAGGGGTAACGTCTAAACATTACCATCGTATTTGGAAGAAATATGTCTCTTGGTGTGAGTCCAAGAGCTTTCCTGCGGTGGAGTTTCAACTGGGACGTTTCCTCCTCTTCCTGCAAGCAGGAGTGGATATGGGCCTGCGATTGGGGTCTGTGAAGGTCCAGATTTCGGCCCTATCCCTTTTCTTTCAGAAACAATTGGCTGCCCTCCCTGAGGTTCAGACCTTTTTGAAGGGTGTTCTAACCAACCTCCCTTTGTACCGCCTACGGTGCCCTGGGACCTTAACGTGGTGTTGCAGTTCCTCCAGTCGGATTTGTTTGAGCCTCTGTAGGAGGTGGAGGTCAAATTTCTCACGTGGAAGGCGGTCACTTTGTTGGCCTTAGCTTCTGCTAGGCTGGTGTCCGAACTGGGGGCTTTATCCTGTAAAAGCCCTTACTTGATCTTCCACGAAGATAGGGCTGAGCTCCGGACACGTCAGCAGTTTTTCCAAAGGTTGTGTCGGCATTTCATATCAACCAACCTATTGTGGTGCCAGTGGCTACTGACTCCTCTATTACATCAAAGTCCTTGGATGTCGTAATGGCTCTGAAGATTTATGTGAAGAGAACATCTCGTTACAGGAAGTCGGACTCTCTGTTTGTCCTGTATGATCCCAAGAAGATTGTTTGTCCTGCTTCTAAGCAGACGATATCTCGCTGGATCAGGTTCACTATCCAGCATGCTTATTCTACGGCTGGATTGCCGTGTCCAAAGTCTGTCAAGGCCCACTCTACTCGTAAGGTAGGGTCTTCCTGGGTGGCTGCCCGGAGTGTCTCGGCTGCAACTTGGCTGGGTCAAACACGTTTGCAAAGTTTAACAAGTTCGATACTTTAAAAAACAAATAACAAGTGGCGCTTGACAATCAGAAAATTTGAAAACATTTATTTAAAAATGTATATAAGAATTACAACAACCTCCCGGGGGTAAACATAAACAACAATGTTAAAACATCACATTAATACTGTATTGTAGCTACGTGTTCAAACTGTAATATAAACACCAATAAAAAATCTTATTAACATGCAATTAATTGTTAATAGCACCTGGAAGGTCATAAACCGGGTTCAATATGTGCACAAAAATATAAGGCTGTTAAAATGTTTTGTCAGAAGAAGAATCACTCACGGCTGTGTGCTTTAGAAGAAAAGCATAAGTCACGATATTTAACAGATAACGGCTGGTGCAGGTAAAATGGATGGAAATGTAGCTGCACATATACCGCTGGGCAGGAGCTTTTTCGGTCCCTGCTCCCTGGTGTTGTCTCGTGATCTAGATAAAGACACACACCAGAGCCTCAGCGGATGGAATACATGCCGCACCGTGCAGGGAGTCCTGATAAGCCGTCCTTGTCCGATCCACACCTCCGGTACCTCCGTACTTTCCAAACGGAGACAAGCAGCTGGTTTTCGGGGTTATTGTGGTAATCGGTACGGGTGCATTCGGCCAGCAAGCGGCCTTTCTTAAATGGAACAGACACCCGGTGTAATCTCCGTGCACCGGACTGCGCCGGGCTGGGTAGGAACGGCACCTGTGGCTTCTACCGTCCCAATTTGAGATGGACGGCCAGGGCTAAGTGGGTGAAAGCTGCAGAACAAGTGTTCCTGACTGCAGTAGTCAAAACCGGGCTCCTGTGTCCGGTAACTAGATCAATTCAAAGCAAACAGCAGTGTAGATCTCTGGAATGCAGAGCCTGTATCCTTAACGCGTTTCAACGCCACCAGGGCGTCTTCTTCGAAAGGCAGGTATACCTGGGAGTGGGAGTGTTCAGATCTTATACCTGCTCCACAGGTGAAGCTGATTATCGGCAATTAAATTCAGCCATTTTATATCATCAATTTAAATGTAATGTTTTAAGCTCCTATAGTTTTGGAGCAAACATGCACATTCATAAAAAACATTACTATAATAGTACCACAATACAATAAAAGATAGCACAAATTATACTGCATGAATAATACATATAAAAGAACCCAAATAAAATATGAGACTGGGAATACATATCTTTAACATAAGGACTATATTGTGGCAGTCCATAATTACCACACTGATTTGCAAGTCTATAAGTATGTATATTTGGATCAATAGGGTTTCTAAATTTATCATAATAATTACTTGTAAAACCGTATTGAGAGGAAATTTCTTTTATGTGAATGCATATTCTCACTCACATTTTAAATCTCTGCTAGCGACAACACAAATATTAGTACCCACAGGGAAAAAAAATCTTCCCTATAAGACCTCCTGTGAAAGAGTGTTGGGCAGCAGGATAGAAACAGAGAAGGAAAAAGAGAGAGAAAAAAAGAATAAAAATGGAGGTAGGACAAAGAGATATATATTTTTTGAAAAGATTGTTCCGAGAGGACAAATACTTATATGTAATATATATAATATATAATAATGCATATACTACAGAGAAAGGAGATTATGCAAGATACTGCACATAACCAATAATGTTTGGAAAATGCCAGTATAGCAGGTATCAAAAAGAGGAAGAAAAAGACTTTTATAAATAGGACTATGAAACCAGATCTGTAAGTACTCTTATAGAGGTGCTACAGTTAAAGAAAGTACATTTAGGTTTTAGATAAACTCCAGATCGATGGTTTCATTGAGACCTTGAGGGTTGAGTGTCTGTAATTTAAGAATCCATGCTGCCTCCTGTCTACATAAGGGCCCTCATTCTGAGTTGTTCGCTCGCAAGCGGATTTTAGCAGATTTGCTCATGCTAAGCCGCCGCCTACTGGGAGTGAATCTTAGCATCTTAAAATTGCGAACGATGTATTCGCAATATTGCGATTACACACCTCGTAGCAGTTTCTGAGTAGCTCCAGACTTACTCGGCATCTGCGATCATTTCACTGCTTGTCGTTCCTGGTTTGACGTCACAAAAACACCCAGCGTTCGCCCAGACACTCCTCCGTTTCTCCGGCCACTCCTGCGTTTTTTCCGGAAACGGTAGCGTTTTTTCCCACACGCCCATAAAACGACCTGTTTCCGCCCAGTAACACCCATTTCCTGTCAATCACATTACGATCGCCAGAACGATGAAAAAGCCGTGAGTAAAATTCCTAAGTGCATAGCAAATTTACTTGGCGCAGTCGCAGTGCGGACATTGCACATGCGCATTAAGCGGAAAATCGCTGCGATGCGAAGATTTTTACCGAGCGAACAACTCGGAATGAGGGCCCAGGTTCTATAACGATCACCACCCCTGTTGGTTGCTGGAACATGTTCCAGCCCAACCAGCCGGAGCCCTGTCGGATCGCCTCCATGAAACTCAGAAAAATGTCGGGGAACACTATGATTCATGATTTTATTCAGAATGTTTCTTCTGTGTTCCATAAATCTGAGTTTCAGGGGGCGTATTGTTTGACCAGCATAATGTAATTGACAGGGACATATAAGTAAATAAATCACATATTGAGTGCTACAGTTAATAAAGGTGTTGATTCCATGCTCTTTTTTAGAGACATTAGAAACGACACTTTTAGTTTTATTCGAAACGAACGAACACGTGATACACCCTCCCATGATTACATCGATAAAAACCTGTGACTTCTGGTCCAATAAGAGTTCTTTGTGTATTTTTTAAGGATCGATCTAAATGTCCTTTAAAGAAACTTGGAGCCAGAATATTTCTCAAATTTTTAGCTTTCTTAAAGACTATCACTGGTGTTTCATCTAAATGTTCCTTCAGAACAGGGTCAGTGAATAGTAGTCTATAATTTTTATTAATTATACCCTTGATCTTACTAGCCGCTACATTGAATTTTGACTTAAATACTAAGCTGTATTTTTCTTTTTCTTTGTTCTTCTTTATTATTTTGTTTTTATTTTTATCTTTATCTCTATCCCCAAGCCTATATCTAACTCTATCGTTAACCTCCAAATTCACACTTTGGCCTCTGATGATCTGAAGTTCAGTCAATCAGTTCTGCAGGAGCCTCCGCACTCTCCCTCCCGTTCTGGGAGCTTTGTAATGTTTCAGCTGTTGCTGAGTAGTTCAAGCTAGTTGTCTTGACGTGCCTTGTATGTGTGAGCTGGTCTGAATCTCACCACTATCTGTGTTAAGTCCTTCTCTCTAAGTATGTTGTCTCCTCGGGCACAGTTTCTAGACTGAGTCTGGTAGGAGGGGCATAGAGGGAGGAGCCAGCCCACACTCTCAAACTCTTAAAGTGCCAATGGCTCCTGGTGGACCCGTCTATACCCCATGGTACTAATGTGGACCCCAGCATCCTCTACGGACTACGAGAAAAGGATTTACCTGTAGATAACCAAAATCCTATTTATATATAAAAACATTTTAAGTAAAAAGCTGCAAAGACCTGTTCAAATCAACAAAAAACTGAACAAAGCTGTCTGAATATGGAAAGTCCATTAATAATGCAATACTGCTCCGCACCTTGGGCAGAGACATATTTAGGAAGGATTGTATATTCTCTATATCTCGAATCTCCATATGGCGAAGGAAACAGGATTTCTCTCCGGCAGCCCGATAGCAAACCAGTCCCTGCAGGGAATACAAGGGAGAACAGTGGATTAAAGAAAACATCAATAGCACAAAAGTAACAGTAAAACCCATACTGCAATGAAATAACCATAGTTATACTAGTCTAATTCTGTGTAGCATAGTATCTGTTGCAACCACTGTTTAATGGTGTGCATGAGGGAAACGGAACTGGCCCATTCTTGCCTACCTGACCCTCTCCATGAGGGAGAAAATGCTCTGTTCCTGGACTTTCCTGGTAATGTATGATTGCCATCACCTGTGGTGAGCTAGTTAATTGATAAGAAAGGTGTTTCACCACAGGTGATGGCAATCATACATTACCAGGAAAGTCCAGGAACAGAGCATTTTCTCCCTCATGGAGAGGGTCAGGTAGACAAGTATGGACTGGCCCTAGTCTGTAGTATTCTGAACAATAGAAATGCTTGTAGATATAGTTGATGTGTCCTCTATGTCAATAAAAAAAAAGCATTCTGTGACACCACAAGTCCCAGCATGGTCTAACAGCTTTAGAATTATCCAATTTAGGCAAATCAGCGTGTATACTTTTTTGGTTTGCCCCCTTCCCCAACCTATAGTCTTTACTATTGCCATGGTCAGGGGCAGAACTACCATTGGTGCAGCAGGTGCCATGCACCGGGCCTTTGGAAACTAAGGGGCCAGCCACTGTCCAGACCAGCAATGAGTTTTTCTCTGACCCGCTGCCTAACCATACTGAGCACAGTCTGATGACTAGCCCAGTGTTGTCACCCTCTACCCATACTTGCCTACCTGACCCTCTCCATGAGGGAGAAAATGCTCTGTTCCTGGACTTTCCTGGTAATGTATGATTGCCATAACCTGTGGTGAGCTGGGTAGTTGATAAGAAAGGTGTTTCACCACAGGTGATGGCAATCATACATTACCAGGAAAGTCCAGGAACAGAGCATTTTCTCCCTCATGGAGAGGGTCAGGTAGGCAAGTGTGCCTCTACCTCTCCATGACACCCGCTGCCTCTCCCTGGCACCCACTGTCTCTCTCTGCCTCTCCCCGTCACTCTCTGCCTCTCGCTATCACCCACTGCCATAGCTTTTACCCACTGCCGTGTGGCATATTATTAACTTTGAGTGTGGCAGAGGAGGCGGCCCAAAAACATATTTTTTGCACCTGGGCCTACCACTCACAAGTTTTGCCACTTGCCATGGTTATATTTAATATGGATATATAAATTATGTTTCCGTATAGCAACTTTATTTCTACGGATACCAAGGAAATACTTTGTGAGTTGAACCGTGCAATTTTTGAGAACACACTGCTGCCTTTGCTGTACTAATCACAAGTCAGTCTGTCAGCTCCATTTAATTAAAGCCCATTTTCACTGTAAATCCACAATATACAAGTTCAGAAAATGATGAAAATGAAATGATGGACGGACTGGCACATGCTGGCAGTACAGAGGAAAATTAAACTGCTGTAACTTTATCACCCTCTTTATTAAAAAAAAAAATGGCACATAGCAGTTATTTAGGTTCCTTAACACTGTTGTGGACTTTGAGGGTATTTATGTCTAGTCCGAGAAGTGGTGAAAACCAAGTAGACTACATCTTAAACTAAGATTACGTGACGTTGACCGTTCGCAGTAGTTGGAGGATGGGACGGTAGAATTGCGATGTAATATTCATCCTCATAGGGATGATGAGGATAATTATTTATGGGCTGATTCAGAGGTGGCAGGATGTCATCGCTACTCAATCCATCGAACCTCTAAGCAAACTAAACAATTAAGCTGCCGGAGCCTTTACAACTTCATACAACAATGGAGCCACAGACTCAGACACGCCCCCAAAATGGCTGCAACATGCCTGCATTCGACAAGCCACGCCCTATTACCTCCCCCAAACACTACCTGTCACTCACTTTGTAAATAAGGGGTCTATTCATGAAGCAGTGAAAAGAGTGGAGAAGTTGCCCATAGCAACCAATCAGCTGCTCCATACAATTGTATAGTATGCAAATTATAAATGTTACTTCACTGCTGATTGGTTGCCATGGGCAACTTCTCCACTGGGTCACTTCTCCACATTTTTCACTGCTTCATGAATAGATCCCTAAATCTTCCGTGTTATGTACATTGTTTTCAATGTCTGTAAAGCACCTTGAGTCCTGTTGGGAAAGAGCGCTATATAAATAGAATTATTATTATTATTAACTATTCCCATTTGTCATGGTGCTGTTTACTCACACTTGGCTTGGGCAACTATCAGTGACACAACATGACTAGCCAAGCTGCTATGCCCCCAAAGACAATGAGTTAAGAAGGTAGCATCATGAACGACAAAGCTGAGATCGATTGATAGGAAACTGTACAATTGCCAGGGATGAAGCTGATTGGTGAGACAATTAATGTACAATTGTAAGGGACAACTCTGAAGTTGATGTGTTGGAGAATATAGCATAATGAGGGACAAAGCTGAAGTTGATGGGTTGGAGAATGTAGAATTAGGAATGACAATGCTGAAGTTGACGGGTTGGAGAATGAAGAATCGTAAGGGACAAAGATGAAGATGATGAGTTGGAGAATGTAGAATCATGAGGGACAAAGCTGAAGTTGATGGGTTGGAGAATGTAGAATCATGGGGGACAAAGCTGAAATTGATCGGTTGGAGAATGTAGAATTAGGAATGACAAAGCTGAAGTTGATGGGTTGGAGAATGAAGAATCGTAAGGGATGAAGATGATGAGTTGGAGAATGTAGAATCATGAGGGACAAAGATGAAGTTGATGGGTTGCAGGATGCAGAACCATGAGGGACAAAGCAGTTGTGCACTCTTATTGTACCTGTTGGCGCGTACCCCTCCCCCCCAAACATTTGAGAGAGGCGCCAATCAATGTGTACTAGGTTGTGGGGCATCATAGTGCTGTGAGTGAGGAGACAAGGAGAGAACAGCGATGTCCTCATACAGAGGCCAAATCAGGGAAACCAAATACCCTACAGGCTTACTCGGGCTACAGGCAGCGATTTAGGGGCACCAAAATGAATAATATTTTGCACCCCCCTTCCCCTTGGCTGCTGGCAACATTCATCTGGTATGATAGTGTATGATAGAACTGCCTGCACCACAAACCACATCTTAGAAGCAACTCCCTACCCTAACCGCCGTGTGCAGCACAGACAGCAGCTAGACGGGCTGAACTGTCATTTTAGACACACGTCTGGTAGCCCCCAGGCCCATTTTGACGGAGAGCTGCTCCACTATAGCGTGCCGTTCGCCTTCCACGCACCTTCGTAGCCGACGTTCACCTTTCATATCAGCGGCGCGTGGTGCTCCGCAGCTTCCACATTGGTTATTCGCAATGGTGCCATTTGTCCAGTTACGACGCACCTTCACCACAGCAGCACATGAAGAGCTCGCAAACTGCGCTGTGTCAGATGTACTGCCACCCTTGCCACTTTTTGACAGCAACAAGTGATATGTGTGCAGATAAATGTAGGAAATGGTCATAATAATGTGATTCGACCGTGTACAATGAGAGAACTATAATTCAGCATACAATAAATGTAACTGGGAAAATTCTCCATAATCTAATCTCTACAAAACAGCATCAAGAAAGTCCCCAATGCAGGTAATGCAAGTTCTACATCATCTCCAAGGTCAGTCACCTCGGCAATCCTATGCTACTAAGACTGTACACTTACAGCAGCTGTCGGCAGCACTCACAGCAGCTGTCGGCAGCGCAACCTGTGGTGGCTGCTTCTGCTGCAGACATTTGCAGTGTCACTGGTAGAAAAATAGATGAAACTATTCTGCCAGGTGTCCGAATTTATAGGTCAAATATAAGCGTCCTTATGTGGAACTCACGTGTTTGCTGTCAAATAACACCAGAGAGGTCTGGTTTCTGGACGTAACCCGATAGGTGACTGTGTTCCTCCGCTTGTCAGTAATTGCAGACTGGTTTACAGAAGTACCCTGCAAGTTTTTGTAGGTCAGGCGGACAACCTGTAAGAGAGGCTAAACATAAAAGTCAGGTGAATGAGGCAGAGAGAACACAAGCTCAGGTCACACTGAAACTGAGGGATCTTTGTGCTTTGCGCACTACTAAACATACCATGCCATTATGTTATACTTATTACAGTGATATAACAATAATAATAATAATTATGATTATAATAATTATACTAATAATGTTATTAAAATTCCTGCAGCATTTCAATCTGATACCAGTGCCATCGCTGTGGCTTGTCATCTTAATTATAATGAATAATACTTTAGCAGCCACACAAAGGCTGCTTCCAATTATGAAGTGCATGTGATGCACAGCCCAAAATGACCTACGTTGGTTAACCCAACGCACAACCAAGACCTAAACCCCTTCATAGTAAACCTGCAACTGCCAACCTGTAACTGGAAGTACTTTTACCCATACCAACAATACAATCGCAGACTTTCCTCGAGACCTCTTCTGTCATCAACAGGGTCATCAGAAATTGTGGGGCCCGGCTCTGACAAAATAGGTGCCCCCCCAATAAAAAAAATAATATATATATAATATATATATATATATATATACACTTTCCTGTGCACATACTCTGAGCAACACTGTATTATGCCCCATAAAGTGATACCCCTTGCACCAATGAGGGTTCTGTTCGTTGTCAGGGGAACGGCCGCTGCCGCCACAACAGGTCTGCTGCCCTGGCGGAGGCTGCCTGCCCCTTTCAACCTTTTGAAAAGGTCCCTCCCAAAATGGCCTCCTCCTCTAGCATTTTAAATAACTGTCTCCTCTGAGGTAGTGGCCATTTTGGAATGTACATTTTCAATACTAAGAGCAGGGGCACTCTCCGTAGCGGGCAGCATGCAGCCTGGGCCCTCCACTGCCTGTCAGAGCAGCAGGGCCCGAGACAGTTGTGCCACCAGCATCCCCCTGATGGTGGCCCTGGTCACCAATATACACAGAGCACAACACTTGCATGCTTCTGGCACTGGCACATAGGACAAAATAGGAGCAGGACTGTGTCCGTTCAGGGTCACGTGACTGTACATATCTGCAGCAGCCAATGAGAAGCCCTTATAACAATGGCACGCTTCTGTCTGTTTCAAAACGGTTATTATTGTATCAGCACTTGTTTGGCCCATTACATACTCCATATAAATAGTAACCATGCAAACACTCAGATGTCACACACACAGCGAGTGTATAAAACATCTGGGCAAGTATATCGAACATGTGACAGTGTCCAAGCTATAATTAGACCCAAATCCGCTCTCACGCACTCCGAACAGCTCAAGTTATCAGGATGTTTTTAAAGGGCACAGGCGGCTCGGGCCCATTTATCAAACAGTATTTGCGGCTATTTACCAGAAAACACCCATTTTCAGGGGCTAGCAGCAGATACTATGTATACCCAAAATCTCCAATACCTGCTGCAATCCTCCATTTCCGTCCACAGCCGCATCCCCATAGGTTTCCATAGGGGATGCGATGCTGCTGATGTATTAATATCGGGAATGCAAAGCATTACCTATATTGATCCCCGCAGCTACCGCAATCTCCTGATTTTTGGTAGCCCATTGTAGCCTATGGGCTACACATTGCGGGATGTAGTTAGTTCCGACAGGGTTCCCCAGGAACCCTCCTCCAGAAATGGCCCCTGTGCACGGCAGGGAGGCTACCCGTAGGTGCAGAGGGGATCCGGTCTCTAAGTCGACAGTAACTAGGTCGACCATTATTGGTTGACAGTAACTAGGTCAACAGGGTGTCTAGGTCGACAAGGTCTTTAGGTCAACATGTTCTAGGTCGACAGGTCAAAAGGTCGACATGAGTTTTTCACAATTTTTTTCTTTTTTTGAACCTTTTCATACTTAACGATCCATGTGGACTACGATTGGAATGGTAATAGAAGCATGGCGAGTGAAGCGAGCCATGCGAGTGGACACGGTGCACTAATTGGGGTTCCCGGTCACTCTACGAAGAAAACGACACAAAAAAACCATAAAAAACTCATGTCGACCTTTTGACCTGTAGACCTAGAACATGCCGACCTAAAGACCCTGTCGACCTAGACACACTGTCGACCTAGTTACTGTCGACCAATAGTGGTCGACCTAGACATTGTCGACCTAGTTACTGTCGACCCTTCCATACCACACTCGGTGCAGAGGCCCATACACCCACACTCGGCACATCGCAGGGACGGGCTCCTTTCTGAGCCTTTGTCCTGCATGTGCAGGATGATGCATCCCATCGATAGAATTGCATATGGCAATGCGATCATGGATGGTAAGATCCCACGCAGATCACATGCAGTATGTGGCTAACATGCAGATCGCATGCAGTCTGTGGCTTGGTTACTGAAGCAACTCCCTGGATTCTCTCTCGTGTCATTTGGATCCTGTTTAAGTTGTCAAATCCCCTCGTGTGTGACAAAGTAGCCAGCAAATGGCTGCTCACAGCAAGATGTTCCAGTTGCAATACACAAGTGAGCAGGTCACCGCCTCCCACAACATGGGAATACCTATCCTGAAGTAATCTGTGCTGCTGTAAACGTTCCAAAAACCTGATTGGCTACAGCTTGCGCTGTCACTGCCCGCTTCAAAGTTCAAACAGACAAGCAAGACTGAGGAGCCCATTTATCACTGAATATTTGCAGCTTAATAGCATTTAACTTTAAAGAGCAATAAAACGATGTGAAGTTTCTGCTTTTGTAACACTATATAGCCCTATGATCTATGTAACTGCCCATTCTGCTGATAACAGTTTCAGTTACCTATTGGCAGATGCTGAACGAAAGGGTTAAATTATTTCAGTGCTGTGATTGGGTACTCAGTACTAAGATTATTCTGCCTACTGAATTTCAAATCCTTATAGTCAACTTAAAAGTTGGGCCCCCATTTATCAAGCAGCACTATGTGAAGTGGTAAATACCGTTTTCACTCTCCTATGCCACGGCGAGCGAATGTGGTATTTTCTGCGTCAGCGCTGTTTACCTTACATCAGCGCTGACTAATGAACTGTGTCCCCGGACTGGCCTCCTACCGCGCATGCACCGGTTTATGCTAATTCCCGGCACATACGCGGTAGTGATTTCCGGACGTGGCGGCCATTTTGGTTTTCCTGTCTCTATAGCAACCCGGCAGGCGTGATGCATGCCGGGATTGCTGCAGGAGGGGGGGAGCCGGAGCGCAGGATGGACACTGCTGCAGCGGTATCCATAATGTATGCCCGGGGCAGACAAAGCCATTTTAGGTAAGTGAGCGCTATTTCAGAAATAGCACTCGTTCCTAAATACAGTTTATATGGTTGCAGTATAGGGAATATGAACGGCTAATAGCGCTGCTAGTTAGCAGCGCTATTAGCCTTGTTAAATAGCAATTGGTCCCATTTACCACCAAAAATTAGTTTCCAGCAAGGAAACAATTGGGGGCCTTGGTTCCTAAACTGCTTAGTCATGCATCTTTCTCGGTTATATTTTCCCAGTAATCAGAGCTTGGTGAATAAATGAACAGTTCCTCTCATCAGGTGACTATAGTATGAGGTGCAAACCCAATCCACATGTTATGTAATAGGTCTGTATAAATAAGGTACATTGCTCACTGAATGGGGGTGGTCTTCAGTATGCCGACTGACGGGATCCCGGCGCACAGTATACCGGCGCCGGGATCCCGACAGCAGGCATACCGACACTTATTCTCACTCGTGGGGGTCCACGACCCCCCTGGAGGGAGAATAAAATAGTGTGGCGCGCGTAGCACGCCACCGTGCCCGTAGCGTGGCGAGCGCAGCAAGCCCGCAAGGGGCTCATTTGCGCTCGCCACACTGTCGGTAAGCCGGCGGTCGGGCTCCCGGCGCCGGTATGCTGGTCGCCAGGAGCCCGACCGCCGGCATATCGTAGTGAACCCCTGAATGGATATCTCCACTGTGTAGGACTACAAGGTTACTTTTCATTCATAAACACCATCAGAAGATTGCCACCTAGCAGTCAAAATTATGAAAAATCTCTGAAGGCTTTGCATGGCATCATTGCACCCAACATCTTACAGACCAGGGGGTACAACCGTTTTGGTCAGGTAAGAGATAACGACAAAGTAAGTATTTTTACATCACAACTATTTGTCATTACCTTTGTTTTGTTATCTTTCCAGCCCAGAACACCAACCACACTAATCCCCACTATGGAAAAGAGTAATGCGACAGCCAGGAATCCCCAGAATATTCTAGAAGCAGATTTCGATCTTTCTCTGGGTCCTCTTTCTGTAGGGGGCTAGGGGGAAAAAAACAACATATTTATTTCTTGACCCTTAGCAGAAAGTTGCCAGACAAGTTAAATATATTGCATGCATACAAATATGTCCATCTGTTTAGACGACAATGACCTTACGGTAATTGCTGCAACACATTTAAGGTGGGTTGCGTTTAGCATCACAATGGACGGGATGCTGGTGGTCATGTGACCAATGCCGGAATCCAAGACATCACTCGGGAGAACAGTACACCCGGAAGGTAATTTTCGGGGGAACTGTTAGACTTTTGGACAACCGCGAGGCGGCTGGTAACCATCCTGCTGTCATGATTATGGGACTATTTTTATGTGCAGTTCTCAAGCTGGAGCTCCAGCCGCCCCATTGTTAATCTGGCCCTGACACCTAGTATATGGCAAGGAAATGGTGATGATGGGGACTAGTAGCAAACCAAGCATACACCTGAGTGCGTACAGAGCTGCATATGTGCGAATATACTAATTTTTCCAGTGCATACTCTTTTTTAGCAATATGCACCTGGTTAACTTCCAATATTTCTTCGGGATATACAGATGTCAACCAAGACTGGTAAAACATTTTGTTGGATGTTCACCGTCATCGTTACATTTCTGCAATCATAAAGGGCACCACCATTCCCAAATGCCTATTGGCTGGATTGGTTGATAGTAAAATTGGAAAAATATCTGACCGCCTTGTGCACATCTTAAAGAAAGTTTTAGTTTGAATTCGAAGTAGACCATTAATCAGTACCGAGAGACAAGATTTCCTATCACCACTTATCAAGACAAAATCACTTTGACCCAATTTACCACTGATATACCGCCAAGCAGCCTAATGATACTCAGATACTGGCTGGCAATGGTAAGAGGCCAGTCCTGGTACATTCTGCATGTGTGACCTTGCTTTGCCAATCCACATATTCACACTGCACTGGAAGCCAGAGAGCCCCAGGGATGGTTGCTGCTGGCCAATAACCTTAATTAAATAGGAATAAACCCTATTTCAGCAAAAGCAGTCATTTTGGCCAAAGATTGGGCTTAGAAAGCTGTAAAGCCCTAGGTGAGATTTTCAAATGATTTCGACTCCATATAAATCTGCGGTGTCTAAGTGGTTACATGATCCAGCAGCCCCCTAGCGTGCTTGGAAAGTCCTTACATGATGTAGAGGTGTGTGCATGCTGGATGCTATGAGGACTAGAGTGAGCAACGTAGCCCATATGGGCCCTCATTCCGAGTTGTTCGCTCGTTGCCGATTTTCGCAACGGAGCGATTAAGGCAAAAATGCGCATGCGCTAAGTATTTTAGCACAAAACTTAGTAGATTTACTCACGTTCGAACAAAGAATTTTCATCGTTGAAGTGATCGGAGTGTGATTGACAGGAAGTGGGTGTTTCTGGGCAGAAACTGGCCGTTTTCTGGGAGTGTGCGGAAAAACGCAGGCGTGTCAGGGAAAAACGCGGGAGTGGCTGGAGAAACGAGGGAGTGGCTGGCCGAACGCAGGACCTGTTTGTGACATCAAACCAGGAACGAAACAGGCTGAGTTGATCGCAGTGTAGGAGTAAGTCTCGAGCTACTCAGAAACTGCTAAGAATTATTTATTTGCAATTCTGCTAATCTTTCATTCGCAAATTCTGCTAAGCTAAGATACACTCCCAGAGGGCGGCGGCCTAGCGTGTGCAATGCTGCTAAAAGCAGCTAGCGAGCGAACAACTCAGAATAAGGGCCATGTAAGGATGGGGTGCGCAAAAAGATTATGTGATTTTGTATTAGGGTCCAAAATTGGACTTCAGCAAACCCTAAGCATTCATTACACGTGGCTGGTGCTCTGGAGATTTCTGGATGCATAATGTAAATCATTGGGGCAGATGTATTAATCTGGAGAAGGCATAAGGAAGTGATAAACCAGTGATAAGTGCACGGTGATAAAGGCACCAGCCAATCAGCTCCAATATGTAAATTAACAGGAGCTGATTGGCTGGTGCCTTTATCACCTTGCACTTATCACTGGTTTATCACTTCCTTATGCCTTTTCCAGGCTTAATACATCTGTTCCTTATCACTATATTACATAATGAAAGAATCTAATATGTTAATTAATAAAAAGGCAAAACTAATTGAAAAATGTGAGTGCTATTTGAGTGCTATTTGTATTATGATAGGTATAACTTAGTGTATGAAATGACTTATTGTATACTATAACAATGTTACTTGGTATTTTTGCTTATAAAAAATGATTTTGGATAGTTGTGCAAGTACTGTACGGGCCCATCAGAGTTCTGTTTTGGCATTTACCAGCTGATCAGGGGAGCAACGAGTTTAAGCCCACCTCTCCTATTAGAGCCGAGAGCAAAGGTATGGAAGCTGGAGCTAAACGTTATTTTTGGGAGGCAATCATGAGACTGCCAGTCGGGATCCCGGCGGTCACAATACCGACGCCGGAATCCCGACAGGCGGTGAAATGCCGCTGCCGGAATACCGGCGCCACAGGCTTTTCTCCCTCTATGGATGTCCACGACACCCATAGAGGGAGAAAATAACCTGTGGCGAGCGCAGCGAGCCTGCAAGGGGCTTTCTAGTGCTCGCCCCGCTGTCGTTATACTAGTGGCCGGGATCCCGCTGTCAGGATAATGACAGCCGGGATCCCAGACGCCGGTAACACGTAATGTATTCCTCTTTTTTCCCCTCCCTTCCAGTTGTATTATTACAGGTTGAATATCCCAGATCCAAATATTCCGAAATCATACCTCTCAACATCTTTGGAAGGCAGCTCGGGACACCTTCGCGCAGCGAAGTGGCGTCCATCGAAAGGGGGCGTGACTTATGGAAAAGGGGCATTATTTTGTGGGAGTGACACAATTGTGAGCTACGCCCCTGTATTTCGTCACTGTGGGGTCATATCTATATATCTATGAGCTGCTGGCATGCCCCCAGTCCCTCTGTCTCTTGTGAATAGATGCTGTGCGCATGCACACAGTGTCTATTTACCAGCTTAGCAGCGAGTGACAGGAGCCTCCCAACTGCCCCCTCCCACCGTGGGACACTGGGACCCGCAGGTGGGACAGCGGGACAGTCCCAAAAAAAAACGGGACTGTCCCGCGAAAATTGTGGCAGTTGGGAGTTATGCGAAATACAGAATTATTTGAGTGAGACTGAGATAGTGAAAAAACAAGGAATAGAGGACTGCGCTGTCGTGCCTCGCCTGGTCAACTAAAGCTGCTATGGAGCGAAAAATGAGGATTTCCACTATCCCCACAAAGACACTAAAGAAAAAGGTAAGATGTCTCCCAGCGCTAATGTTGTCAGGTATAGAATAGATGGTCAATGGCAATCTCTGCTCATGGAAATATAAATCACTCAAACATCAATATAATTTAAAAATAATATTTTATTAACCTAGCACAGGATAAAAATTTCTAATATATATATATATATATATATATATTATATATATGTGTGTGTAATGGACCCTAATACTCAGGTCCTCTCTATTCTTAAAAATCTAAAGTGATCCTAATACCGGTATACACAAGGACAATCACACACAACAATAAACATAAAAAACACAGTGATACGCTAAGTAGCGATTTATTCACTTGGAAGATCTTTGTATTCCTCAGGTACGTATAGGTATATAAGAGTGGTTGTTATACCACAGTCATTGATCATATAGGGCAGTGGTTCTCAAACTCGGTCCTCAGGACCCCACACAGTACATGTTTTGCAGGTAACCCAGCAGGTGCACAGGTGTATTAATTTCTCACTGACACATTTTAAAAGGTCCACAGGTGGAGTTAATTATGTCACTTGTGATTCTGTGAGGAGACCTGCAAAACATGCACTGTGTGGGGTCCTGAGGACCGAGTTTGAGAACCTGTGATATAGGGAATTAGTCCAATGGATAAACATCAGTGATACGCTAGGTAGCGATTGGTTCACTTGATAGGTGCTTATATTCCTTAGGTAAATATATGCATGTTACCTCTCAGTCACTGCTCATACAGGAAATTGGTCCAATAAAAGTTCTGGTTAATATCAGCCAAACTATGTAAAGTCCTTCCTGAATAAGGATCAAATGTTAAGGCTGGAATCGTCAGTTCCTTATTCTGAGTGTCCAAGAATATAAGGTGCACTTACTTCAAAGTCACAGGAGGTTTGTAGAACGGGTGTCTGCCGGCAGACATGAGATAGCTCCGCAATCTACTAGTTTCGCCTGACACCGTAGGCTTCCTCAGGATGGCCGAGCTGTATCCAAACCCGTTCTTTTATCCCTGCCTGGCGTCACAGTCGTCATGGTAACTCTCCTTCCATGTACGTACTGTCAGGGTGAACGAGCCTCCGTTCACGTCTTCCGCCTGTTAGCGTTCGTTGTCATGGAGACCGGACGCGATGACGCATGTTGCTCCGTACACGTCTTCAGCCTGTTATTGCTCGTTGTCATGGAGACCGGACGCGATGACGCATGCTGCTCCGTCTCGCTCGTCCCCACGATAGCCGGGCACGTCTCTCATGCGGCGGCTCTGTTGCCATAGAGATCTCCTCACGGTGTTTTTTCTTTTCCCCTCTCTTTCAGTGTAATTCAGCGATGGAATTCTCATTATGCATATCATATTTTCGCATGCCCATTTATACTCCCTATAATTAATCAGAGGGGCAGTTTGGGATAATAAATAAACTCCTGAATTATATCATACTATAAAAGACAATACACGACATACATAAAAAGACAGTGACTATAACTCCTAAAAATTAAATAACTAATAAAAGTAATATATAAAGAATTTTTAATATACATATATGTATATATGTATATATATATATATACTAATTAATATCTCCCTGACTCCCATAATACTCGTCTCTTTTCATCTGGTTTTATTCTTTCAGGAAGGGAAAAAGGTCCCATTCTATATTGAGACCCTTGGGTATCCGAGTTTCTAATTCAAAAATCATTTTTGCTTCTTCTCTCAAAAGTGTATTATCCCAGTTCCCTCCTCGCCATTATTTTTGTATTAATTTAATTCCAATGAATTCTAAACCCATGGGATCACTATTATGCATCTTCGTAAAATGTTCTGGAATGCTGTGATTATCTTTGTTGGTCCTGATATTGTTGAGATGCTCATTAATCCTAGTGTGTAGACTGCGGTAGGTTTTCCCTACATATTGTAGCCCACATGGGCACGTCACCAGGTAGATTACTCCTTTTGAGTTGCATGTAATTTTATCCCTTATAGTGTATTCTTTTCCTGTACTTTTAGACGTATATTTGTCTATACACTTAGTAGTGATCCTTCTGTTTTTTTTGCACACAATGCAATTATTGCATCTATAGAACCCAGATTTCTTTTCTTTCAGCCAAGTTTCTCCTCCTTTATTATCATTCTTATAATAGCTCCTAACCAGACTAGTTTTTAAATTGGGTGCTCTTTTATAAATTATTCTCGGTTTCGTTGGCAAAATTTCTTTGAGGTCATCATCAGCAGTAAGAATATGCCAGTGTTTGTAAATGCTTTCTTCTAGGAACCTTCGTTGGCTAGAATAACCCGTCAGAAACATCACATCCTGTTTGTTCTTCATATTTTTTTCCTTATAATGGAGGAGATTTGTTCTAGCTACTTTGTCTACCTCGTCCTTGCTTTTTTCGAGGTCGCTCTTAATATAATGTTTCTCCTCAAATTGCTCCATCAGATCCAATACTTGAATGTCATAATCTACCTTCTTAGAGCAGTTTCTTCTTAGTCTTTTCATCTGGCCTTTTAGGACATTGGATAGCCACTTGGGATGATGATTACTCTTGAAGTTCAGGAAACTGTTACAGTCCACATCTTTTCTGTATGTTTTCGTTTCGATCTTATTTCCTTCAATGAAGATGGTTAAATCCAGAAAATTAATATTTGTATCATTTCACATGTAAATTCCAAATTGTATAGATTGTCATTGATGTTTCTAATGAACTGTTCCAGACTCTCCTTCGTTCCCCTCCAGATGATGAGCACATCATCTATGTATCTTGCCCATAGGGCAAGATAGGGAAGGTATTCGTTATTGGTCCATATGTGTTCGTTTTCCCACTGAGCCAAGAAAAGGTTAGCATACGAAGGAGCAAAATTTGTACCCATAGCGGTCCCTTGGATTTGCTTGTAGTAATTGCCCCCATACCAAAAAAAGTTATGTTCCAGTGTGAATTGAATGCCCTCCATAATGAACTCGATTTGTTCACTCTTCATCTCGGATTCATTGGTGATGATTTTACGGACATTTTCCATTCCTTGATCGTGTCGGATGGAAGTATATAATGACTTCACATCACACGTGGCTAGCAGGCAGTTTTCTTCCCATATCACTCCACTCAGGATGTCCAAAATATGCACAGTGTCTTTTATGTAACTCCGTTGTGTATTAACCAGTTTTTTCAAAAAGACATCAATATAACAGGAGAGATGCGAAGTTAATGACTGGACCCCCGCGACAATAGGTCTTCCTGGGGGGGCATTTTTATCCTTGTGGATTTTAGGTAGATGGTAAAATACTGCCACTTTCGGATATTCGGGGTATATATATTCAAATTCATCTTTCGTGAGGATTTCTTTCCTAAATGCTTCTTTCAAAATCTTCTCTAACTTCATCTTATATTCCCCCATTGGATTTTGTCAAAGTTTTTGATAAGTACTGGTATCAGTCAACAACTTCACACATTCTCCATCATATTTTTCCTTATCTAAAATGACGATCCCCCCCCCCCTTTATCTGCTTCTTTGATGACAATATTGTCATTTTGCTTGAGATTTTTCAACGCCTCCTTTTCCTTGATACTTAAGTTCCATTTTCCTGCTGCCATCACTTTCTCTGGAATCTCTTTAATATCATTTTCCACCAACTTCTGAAATGTATTGAGTAGATGTCCTTTCAGGTGTATGGGATAGAAGGTCGATCTTTTCAGACTTGAATGTTCAAAAGGGTCAGGATCAGCATTATTTTCCTCCCCATTCTCATCTTTTTTCCGTAGGAAAAATTTATTTAATGTGATAGTCCTAACAAATTTATGGAGATCCACAATAGTGTCAAATTTGTTCAGAGTATTGGTGGGGGCAAACTTTAGACCTTTCTCAAGAACTTTTGTTTCGAGTGTGGTCAGATTATGATTACTTAGGTTGAATATCCCCTGCGTAGGGTTTTTCTGTTGTTTTTCTTTAGTTTTTTCTTTAATCCTGTTATTTGCTCCCCCACGTTTTCCTCGTTTTCGGTGGTGGAGCTTCTTTTCCGTCGTCTTCTCTTTCTCAGACTTTGATCTGGGGTTCTTTTTGGAATTGCTCCCAGATCCTGTGATGAATTGTTCTTCTGTTGTTGAACCAACTCTAAAAGAGCGTAGAGGAAAGCTTCTGTTTCATCTAGCTACTCCTCTTCCCTATTTTGATGATTCTCTTCCAACACCGTTTCTTTTCTCTCTCTTCTATCGAGACATTCCATCAGCGTCCGGGCGGATAAATCCAGGATTTCTTGATAATCTTCCCTCCCATTGTTGAAACTCCTAATCAGGGTATCTGTTGTAGGATATTTTTCCTTATAAGAATCTTTAACTCGGTCCTTATTCCTCTCAGTTCTTTCTGTCCCTCCTGGATTTCGTCTCACTTCTCTTCCATATACCGGTTCCTCTCTTACTTTATTGCTCTTTCTCGTCTGTATAGATGGCTCCCTCCGAGCGGTATGTTAGAGAAGATTTTGAAAGAAGCATTTAGGAAAGGAATCCTCACGAAAGATGAATTTGAATATATATACCCCGAATATCCGAAAGTGGCAGTATTTTACCATCTACCTAAAATCCACAAGGATAAAAATGCCCCCCCAGGAAGACCTATTGTCGCGGGGGTACAGTCATTAACTTCGCATCTCTCCTGTTATATTGATGTCTTTTTGAAAAAAACTGGTTAATACACAACGGAGTTACATAAAAGACACTGTGCATATTTTGGACATCCTGAGTGGAGTGATATGGGAAGAAAACTGCCTGCTAGCCACGTGTGATGTGAAGTCATTATATACTTCCATCCGACACGATCAAGGAATGGAAAATGTCCGTAAAATCATCACCAATGAATCCGAGATGAAGAGTGAACAAATCGAGTTCATTATGGAGGGCATTCAATTCACACTGGAACATAACTTTTTTTGGTATGGGGCAATTACTACAAACAAATCCAAGGGACCGCTATGGGTACAATTTTTGCTCCTTCGTATGCTAACCTTTTCTTGGCTCAGTGGGAAAACGAACACATATGGACCAATAACGAATACCTTCCCTATCTTGCCCTATGGGCAAGATACATAGATGATGTGCTCATCATCTGGAGGGGAACGAAGGAGAGTCTGGAACAGTTCATTAGAAACATCAATGACAATCTATACAATTTGGAATTTACATGTGAAATAAATGATACAAATATTAATTTTCTGGATTTAACCATCTTCATTGAAGGAAATAAGATCGAAATGAAAACATACAGAAAAGATGTGGACTGTAACAGTTTCCTGAACTTCAAGAGTAATCATCATCCCAAGTGGCTATCCAATGTCCCAAAAGGCCAGATGAAAAGACTAAGAAGAAACTGCTCTAAGAAGGTAGATTATGACATTCAAGTATTGGATCTGATGGAGCAACATTATATTAAGAGCGACCTCGAAAAAAGCAAGGACGAGGTAGACAAAGTAGCTAGAACAAATCTCCTCCATTATAAGGAAAAAAATATGAAGAACAAACAGGATGTGATGTTTCTGACGGGTTATTCTAGCCAACGAAGGTTCCTAGAAGAAAGCATTTACAAACACTGGCATATTCTTACTGCTGATGATGACCTCAAAGAAATTTTGCCAACGAAACCGAGAATAATTTATAAAAGAGCACCCAATTTAAAAACTAGTCTGGTTAGGAGCTATTATAAGAATGATAATAAAGGAGGAGAAACTTGGCTGAAAGAAAAGAAATCTGGGTTCTATAGATGCAATAATTGCATTGTGTGCAAAAAAAACAGAAGGATCACTACTAAGTGTATAGACAAATATACGTCTAAAAGTACAGGAAAAGAATACACTATAAGGGATAAAATTACATGCAACTCAAAAGGAGTAATCTACCTGGTGACGTGCCCATGTGGGCTACAATATGTAGGGAAAACCTACCGCAGTCTACACACTAGGATTAATGAGCATCTCAACAATATCAGGACCAACAAAGATAATCACAGCATTCCAGAACATTTTACGAAGATGCATAATAGTGATCCCATGGGTTTAGAATTCATTGGAATTAAATTAATACAAAAATCATGGAAAGGAGGGAACTGGGATAATACACTTGTTATGCACACCAGTGCCTGCAGGAAAGTACTGGTGTCAGGACTGTTATGCACTCCAGTGCCTGCAGGAATGTACTGGTGTTTGAACTGTTATGCAAAACAAATGGACTTACAGACAGACTGGGGAATATGACATAACGTACACAGAAGGTGATAGGGTAACAAAATACACACAAAGTGAACAGAGAAGCCCAGAGGCTAAGGAACTGGGTATCTCCCTTGTATTAGAACTGCTCAGATGGGAAAAGCAAGATGTTGTGTTATAATACGTAGAGAACCCGAAATGCTGTTGCTAAGGGCAACAGCAAAACCCTAAAGGGTTACCAACGGGTGTGGCAGTAAACTCCTTGGTCAGAGATGGAATGATAGACACAAGGAGAGTCTCCACAATCCTAATTCTCACTTGCAGTGCACAGGTTCAGTTTACTGCCACTAAACTGACCCCTGACACCTAGCACAGTGAGACAGGATTAGACAGGCAAGTCTTAGAATACAGCCGCAAACTTGCTAAGTTCACAGAGTAGTAACAGAACCCCAGCAAGCTAAACGACTGACTCCAGTCTTACTGCTAGGTCTGGATTGGCAGAGTGTAATACCAAATCCCCAGGCCTATTTGCAGTAAGCAACAAACAAATACAAAGCTACACAGTACTGGCTAACTTTCAGAAACTGACTAACCAACAAAGATTCAGCAGCATCTGCTTACCCTGAGAAGAGGCCTTATAAAGCAGGTGCTGTCCACGCCCCACTCAGACCTCACAGACTGTGAGCACAAAAACCAGCACCGGATCCCCTGCCATGCACAGAGCCTATAACCACTGCACAGCAAAAGACCCGAACCGGAGTATCAGCTGCGCTCAGGTCACTCCGCTAGCACTTGTCTCCCGGTTGCCATGACGACGTGGCAGCACAGGGCAGGAGACCCTAACAACACTTTTGAGAGAAGAAGCAAAAATTATTTTTGAATTAGAAACTCGGATACCCAAGGGTCTCAATATAGAATGGGACCTTTTTCCCTTCCTGAAAGAATAAAACCAGATGAAAAGAGACGAGTATTATGGGAGTCAGGGAGATATTAATTAGTATATATATATATATACATATATACATATATGTATATTAAAAATTCTTTATATATTACTTTTATTAGTTATTTAATTTTTAGGAGTTATAGTCACTGTCTCTTTATGTATGTCGTGTATTGTCTTTTATAGTATGATATAATTCAGGAGTTTATTTATTATCCCAAACTGCCCCTCTGATTAATTATAGGGAGTATAAATGGGCATGCGAAAATATGATATGCATAATGAGAATTCCATCGCTGAATTACACTGAAAGAGAGGGGGAAAGAAAAAACACTGTGAGGAGAAGATCTCTATGGCAACAGAGCCGCCGCATGAGAGACGTGCCCGGCTATCGTGGGGACGAGCGAGACGGAGCAGCATGCGTCATCGCGTCCGGTCTCCATGACAACGAGCAATAACAGGCTGAAGACGTGTACGGAGCAACATGCGTCATCGCGTCCGGTCTCCATGACAACGAACGCTAACAGGCGGAAGACGTGAACGGAGGCTCGTTCACCCTGACAGTACGTACATGGAAGGAGAGCTACCATGACGACTGTGACGCCAGGCAGGGATAAAAGAACGGGTTTGGATACAGCTCGGCCATCCTGAGGAAGCCTGCGGTGTCAGGCGAAACTAGTAGATTGCGGAGCTATCTCATGTCTGCCGGCAGACACCAGTTCTACAAACCTCCTGTGACTTTGAAGTAAGTGCACCTTATATTCTTGGACACTCGGAATAAGGAACTGACGATTCCAGCCTTAACATTTGATCCTTATTCAGGAAGGACTTTACATAGTTTGGCTGGTATTAACCAGAACTTTTATTGGACCAATTTCCTGTATGAGCAGTGACTGAGAGGTAACATGCATATATTTACCTAAGGAATATAAGCACCTATCAAGTGAACCAATCGCTACCTAGCGTATCACTGATGTTTATCCATTGGACTAATTCCCTATATGATCAATGACTGTGGTATAACAACCACTCTTATATACCTGTACGTACCTGAGGAATACAAAGATCTTCCAAGTGAATAAATCGCTACTTAGCGTATCACTGTGTTTTTTATGTTTATTGTTGTGTGTGATTGTCCTTGTGTATACCGGTATTAGGATCACTTTAGATTTTTAAGAATAGAGAGGACCTGAATATTAGGGTCCATTACACACATATATATATATATATATATATATATATATATATATATATATATATATATATATTAGAAATTTTTATCCTGTGCTAGGTTAATAAAATATTATTTTTAAATTATATTGATGTTTGAGTGATTTATATTTCCATGAGCAGAGATTGCCATTGACCATCTATTCTATACCTGACAACATTAGCGCTGGGAGACATCTTACCTTTTTCTTGAGATAGTGAAACCTTTGTTTTTTGATGGCTCAGTGTACACAAACGTTGTTTAATACACAAAGTTATTACAAATAATGGCTAAAATTACCTTCAGACTGTGTGTATAAGATGTATATGAAACATAAATGCATCCTGTGCTTAGACTTAGGTCCCATCGCCATTATATCTCATTATGGTATGCAATTATTCCAAAATACGGAAAAATCCGATATCCAAAATACTTCTGGTCCCAAGCATTTTGGGTATGGGATACTCAGTGCCGTTTCTTGTGGCGGGCGAGCCGTGCAGCCGCACGGGGCGCCTGCAGCGGCACTTTGCAGGTCCCGGTTTCCCTGTTCTCCGTCTTTCCGAGTACTCTTGCTCGGGGGGCGGAGATTCGCGGAATGACGCGGTTGCGTCATGACGTCACGACGCAATCGCGTCATTCCGCGAAACTCCGCCCCCCGAGCAGGAGTACTCGAGAAGACGGAGGAGGGCTGGAAGGAGGAGGCGCGAGGAAGGTGGAAGGAGGAGGCGCGACGAGGAAGGAAAGACGGCCAACCCGAAGAGCGGGAAGATCCTTCATATGTAAGTTGTCTCTCTCTCTCCCTTCCTCCCCCCCACTTGACACTTGCCTGCCAGCTGCCACACTGTGTAAAATTTGGACTCTTGCCTGCTGCACTGTGTAATTGGGGACACTTGCCTGCTGCACTTTGTAATTGGGGACACTTGCCTGCTGCACTGTGTAATTGGGGACACTTGCCTGCTGCACTGTGTAATTGGGGACACTTGCCTGCTGCACTGTGTAATTGGGGACACTTGTCTGCTGCACTGTGTAATTGGGGACACTTGCCTGCTGCACTGTGTAATTGGGGACTCTTGCCTGCCGCAATGTGTAAAATGGGGACTCTTGCCTGCCGCAATGTGTAAAATGGGGACTCTTGCCTGCCGCAATGTGTAAAATGGGGACTCTTGCCTGCCGCAATATGTAAAATGGGGACTCTTGCCTGCCTACTCTGTAAAATGGGGACACGTGCCTGCCGCAATGTGTAAAATGGGGACTCTTGCCTGCCGTAATGTGTAAAATGGGGACTCTTGCCTGCCTACTGTGTAAAATGGGGACACGTGCCTGCCACAATGTGTAAAATGGGGACACGTGCCTGCCGCAATGTGTAAAATGGGGACTCTTGCCTGCCGTAATGTGTAAAATGGGGACTCTTGCCTGCCTACTGTGTAAAATGGGGACTCTTGCCTGCCTACTGTGTAAAATGGGGACATGTGCCTGCCTACTGTGTAAAATGGGGACTCTTGCCTGCCGTAGTGTGTAAAATGGGGTCTTTTTTTTTTTTCCCCCGGTGGTGGCCGTGATATCAGATGAGGCCACGGCCATTTTAATGAGACCATGCCCATTTTAATGAGGCCACACCCCCTTGTCGGGAGTGCACGCGCCTTCGGCGCGCGCATTTTTTGTTTTTAGATCGTAGGGGGGGGGGGCGCATTTTTACATCTCGCACTGGGAGCCAAATTGCCTAGAAACAGCCCTGGGGATACTCAACCTGTATTATTATTATTATTATTATTATTATATTTTATGCCACAGAACCAGAGGCGTATTTCCCGCAACCTAGGCGCAAAGAAGCTATAATTGAGTCAGATAAATTGATAGGCAAAGCGTCAGTTTTGGTTGTGTTTACTTTGTAATAGGAGACGTCACAAAAACTGTCCAGTAAAGAATGTAGATAAGGGAGGGAGGAGGAAGGGTGTGAAACTAAAAAAAGTACATCATCAGCAAAAAGACAGAGTTTATAAGAAAATTGACCACAAGGTAATCCCGGAAATGCATCATCTGATCTTATCTTAGCAGCTAAGGGTTCTATCACTAGCATAAATATCAGGGGCGAGAGAGGGCAGCCCTGACGTGTACCATTAAAAATTGGGAATGTGTCTGACAGGAATCCATTGCTGAATACGCTTGCAGTCGGTGAACTGTAAAGTGCTAGAATTGATGATAAAATCTGATCAGAAAAACCATATTTAATTAGAACAGTGCGCAAGTAAGACCAGTTCAACGTGTCGAACCCATTCTCGGCATCCAAAGAGAGCAAAAGAAACCCATAGGACCCAGAGGCTGCATCGATCAAATTACAGACTGCGGGTGTTATCGTAGGCCTGTGTGGAAGAGAGGAATAATCCAAAGTTCTCGGGCGCTTGGATATGGGGTGCTCTGTCAAGCAGCAACCATAAAAAACGGGAAGTCACTCCCACAAGAGATATACAAAAAAAGCAATTTAGGCTGCGCTAGATTGTTTATATGAAATAACAATAATATCTGATATTCAATATTTAATTAAAAAAGAGTATATTTAATATAGGAATATAAACCATCAATGATAGTTCCAAATAATAACATTTAAAAAGTACACATGATAAAATCAATAAAACCAGGGTTACCCATAGGCCAGGAGTTTGGATGGTATTGAATTAGGAAAGTCCGTTCCAAATTTGTTCCCCTAGTAGTTAATATGTCCAGCAACTGCAGATTTTAGGAGGTGTATATATCCAAATTTATGGCTTTTACCGCTAGAGGATGTGTTGCTCCAAGATGGTAAATGATGAGCTCCTCATGCAGTGCGGTAGGCAAAGTTCGGCACTTCAGCCAAATAGCAGACACCTTCCGGTATGGATCTTTGTGCTGGAATGTGGTAGGGGATGGTCCGGACGTATCAAGCAAAGTTCCTGGCGTGGGTCCCTGTAACCTGACGCGTTTCGCTGCACTAGGGTGGCAGCTTTTTCAAAGATCCATACCGGAAGGTGTCTGCTATTTGGCTGAAGTGCCGAACTTTGCCTACCGCACTGCATGAGGAGCTCATCATTTACCATCTTGGAGCAACACATCCTCTAGCGGTAAAAGCCATAAATTTGGATATATACACCTCCTAAAATCTGCAGTTGCTGGACATATTAACTACTAGGGGAACAAATTTGGAACGGACTTTCCTAATTCAATACCATCCAAACTCCTGGCCTATGGGTAACCCTGGTTTTATTGATTTTATCATGTGTACTTTTTAAATGTTATTATTTGGAACTATCATTGATGGTTTATATTCCTATATTAAATATACTCTTTTTTAATTAAATATTGAATATCAGATATTATTGTTATTTCATATAAACAATCTAGCGCAGCCTAAATTGTTATCGTAGGCCTGCCTGCCAGGCACAAACCCAACCTGGTCCAAGTGTACCAATGAGGGCAAATAAGCGGGAAGACAGGAAGCTATTATCTTAGCATATAGTTTTACATCACTATTAAGCAGTGCAATTAGACGATAGTTTTGGCAATAGGCTGGGTCCCTCCCTGGTTTAGGAATTGCTACTGCCTGGGCCTCTAACATTTCTCTAGGGAAGGAGCCAACACGGGTAACTTTGTTAAATAAAGAAGCCAACGTAGTAGAAAAATGATCAGCAAAGGTAATATAAAAATCATTAATAAATCCGTCAGGGCCAGGGGCCTTGTTTTTAGGGAGTGATTTAATTGCCGTCTCAACTTCGAGTGAGGTCCAAGGAGCATTTAAGGAATCTAGCTGGTCAGGAGTCAGGGAGGGTAAATTTACCGAGGATAAAAAGGATTGGATAGATTCAGCATAAGGTTGGTGCGTAAGAGGGTCAGATTGTAAAATTATACAACTGCGCATAATAATATGCAAATTGGTTAGCAATATCTAAAGAATTTGCTAATTTAGAACCAGTAGAGGAAATAACGTATTTGACCCTATTACGAGCTTGTTGGACCCGTAGCCCGACGGGCAAGCATTTTACCAGGCCTATTGCCAACTAAATAGAACTTTTGCCACAGTCTATTGAGAACTGCCTGAGTTTTGACAACTAAAAGTTTTTGTATTTGGCTACGAATAGCAGATAATTCCTTGTGTAAAGCGCGAGTAGGGTGTTGTTTATTTTTATCCTCAGCTATTTAAGTTTATCCTTTAAATCAGTTTGAAATTGTTTGGCTTGACGTTTAAGGGTAGCTCCGGCTTTTATAGCCGAACCACGGACCACTGCTTTGAATGCGCACCAGAAATTATGAATAGAAGTATCTGAGGGGAAGTTTGTGTCAATGTATAAAGAAATACAGTCAGAAATAATCTTTTTCGCTATCGAGTCTGATAAAAGATGAGGAGATAGATGCCATGTTCTAGGGGGTATGAATGCGTTATTTATATCCCATCTCCAATAAAGTGGTGCATGATCGGACCAAGTGATAGGTAAAATATTTACCGAACCAGGGTGTTGTAAAGTCCATTTATCACGTGAATAAGAATTGTGAACTGGTGAAAAAATAGTCTGTACCGGAGGGATTATGAATGCGCCAAATGTCGTATAGATCAAACTGCTAAAACATTACGTAAAGCTAACGATGGGCTGTTACAGGAGAGGGCTGAGACGATTTATCCAGTTTCGGGACAATTACTAAATTAAAATCCCCCAATAAAATTAAGGACCCGACACGTATCTATTGAATAAGTAAGCAAAGTTTTCTAATAAAGGCTACCTGATTCGAATTGGGGGCATATAAAGACACAAGAGTAACAAGCTTATTTTCCAAAGCACCTGTGAGAATCAGGTAACGACCCGATTTATCAGCATACTGAGAATGTAGGGTGAAAGATTTCGAAATAAAATAGCCACACCATTCCTCTTAAGGGGGCCATTAGCGAAATAACCCCGGGGGTATCTCTGATCTTTAAATATAGGTGAGTTGGGAGAGGAAAAGTGGGTTTCTTGTAAGGCGATTATGTCAGCTTTATATTTGTAAAAGAAGGACAAAGCTAGCCTACGTTTGTTAGGGGAATTTATATCTTTAACATTTAAAGAGACAATTCCGACCATGCCGGTTCAATCAAAATACAGCGGAACTGGTGACATCCCATAGGGGCAGAGTGGAGGGGGGTGGAGTCAGTAGGATAGAACATAGCAGGGAAATAGAAAGTGAAGAAAAACAAAATGACCCAGTATATCGGGTCTGCATTGCTACTGTAGGGGAAAAACAATACAGTAGATACATGGGGGGGCAAGTGGCCTTGGCAAGCCACCCAGGGTCAATCAGGGATAACAAAGAACATGTACAAATAAAGGCAAGGAATGTACATCTCTAACCACGTGGTGTATGAAAAGGAAATCTATAGCCTTAGAAAGGATGCAGCCTTCATTTGCAATCGTAGTTGAAATGCCAATATAATATGAATAGAAACATAATCTAGACATATAGTAAAAATAGAAACATACAGAACCAACAGAAAGAATTTTAAACTGTTTCAACGAACCATAGCAATCAATACTGAAAAGCAAACCTGTATGAGACAGTATACCTCCAAGAGGATAAAGTAAAACAAGTTATGGTAATAGTTACGAAGTGTATTCAAGTAGTAGTAGTAGTAGTAGTAGACCATTCTGATCGAGGCAGGGGGCGTCTTTTGCTTGAGGACAAATGTCCTCAAGCAGTTTTACTCCGGCCTCCAAATCGGATATAATAAACGAGGAACCGTCATAGGTAATTATCAATTTCACAGGAAATCCACATCTTGAGCTCAGAGGGCAGATGTAATAGGAGCCAACTGACGTCTTTTAGAGATGGTAAATGTGGAGAAATCCGGGAAAAGTTGTAATCCACCTAGAACATCAGAGTCCTCTGCGTCCCGTGCTGCCTGAAGGATACGCTCCTTAATAGTAAAGAAATGGACTCGTAGTAACATATCTCTAGGTGAAGAAGTAGGTAAAGAACAAGGTTTAGGCAGGCGGCGTCTCCTGTGTTGGGTAGGAGTTTATGGAACAGTGACATAGCAAAGTCCAGCAGTTCAGAGTTAGCTATGGAATCAGGTATTCCACGTATTTTTATATTGTTCCATCTGGAACAGTCCTCCAAATCTGCCATTTTGTTTTTAAACGCTTCTATTTCACTTTGTTGGTGATCATGGGCAGTAATGAGGTCATTATGTGATGCCACTAACTCTTCCATTTTACGTTCAAGGTTATCCATTCTATCACCAATAGCTGAGAGTCCGACTTTGACTTCACGTATCGCAGCTGTCAGGTCTGGAGAAAGATCCAACTTAAAGGCCGTTAAGACCCGGCAGAGGGTTCTCACCATGGGGTATATTTACTAAAATTCGTATTTTTCCGAATGAGGTTAAAGTTCAATCACGAATGACATTGAAAGTGTAAAATTGCAACTTTTTGAATTTATTACGACTAATTTACTAAGCTGTCGTATTCTGCATTTTCGTATTTACCGATGTCGATGTCATTCGTATTTTTTTGCAGTGTTTTACGTGAGTGAATTGTAAAACACTGCCGACTTTAACACAATGAATCTCGGCCGGATCTGTGAGATCCGTGCTGGGCTTCATTGTGCACCTTTCGTAAAAAAATAAAACATTATTAAAATCAGAAAAAAAAATGCGTGGGGTCCCCCCTCCTAAGCAAAACCAGCCTCGGGCTCTTTGAGCCGGTCCTGGTTGAAAAAATATGGGGAAAAAAGTGACCGGGGTTCCCCCATATTTAATCAACCAGCACCGGGCTCTGGTCCTGGTCCTGGTTCCAAAAATACGGGGGACAAAAAGTGTAGGGGTCCCCCGTATTACTGAAACCAGCACCGGGCTCCACTAGCCAGATACATAATGCCACAGCCGGGGGACACTTTTATATTGGTCCCTGCGGCCCTGGCATTACATACCCAACTAGTCACCCCTGGCCGTGGTACCCTGGAGGAATGGGGACACCTTCAATCAAGGGGTCCCCCCCCTCCAGCCACCCAAGGGCCAGGGGTGAAGCCCAAGGCTGTCCCCCCCATCCAAGGGCGGCGGATGGGGGGCTGATAGCCTTTTTGTCAAAATTTTTATATTGTTTTTAGTAGCAGTACTACAAGTCCCAGCAAGCCTCCCCCGCAAGCTGGTACTTGGAGAACCACAAGTACCAGCATGCGGTGGAAAACTGGGCCCACTGGTACCTGTAGTACTACTACTAAAAAAATACCCCAATAAAAACAGAAGACACACACCTTGAAAGTAAAAGTTTAATACATACATCCACACCTCCAAACATACATACTTACCTATGTTCACACGAGGGTCGGTCCTCTTCTCCATGTAGAATCCATGGGGTACCTGTTGGAAAAATTATACTCACATAATCCAGTGTAGTTCGGTCCTCCTCTTTTCTATTTGTAATCTACGTACTTTGCAAAATAAAAAAACGGATACACGACCATGCACTGAAAGGGGCCCCATGTTTTCACATGGGACCCCTTTCCCCGACTGCCAGGAATCCCCCCTGACTTCTGTCTAAGAGGGTTCCTTCAGCCAATCAGGGAGCGCCACGTTGTGGCACCCTCCTGATTGGCTGTGTGCTCCTGTAGTGTATGTCAGGCAGCACACGGCAGTGATACAATGTAGCGCCTATGCGCTCCATTGTAACCAATGGTGGGAACTTTGTGGTCAGCGGTGAGGTTACTTTCGGTCAACCGCTGACCACAAAGTTCCCACCATTGGTTACAATGGAGCGCATAGGCGCTACATTGTATCACTGCCGTGTGCTGCCTGACATACACTACAGGAGCACACAGCCAATCAGGAGGGTGCCACAACGTGGCGCTCCCTGATTGGCTGAAGGAACCCTCTTAGACAGAAGTCAGGGGGGATTCCTGGCAGTCGGGGAAAGGGGTCCCATGTGAAAACATGGGGGCCCTTTCAGTGCATGGTCGTGTATCCGTTTTTTTATTTTGCAAAGTACGTAGATTACAAATAGAAAAGAGGAGGACCGAACTACACTGGATTATGTGAGTATAATTTTTCCAACAGGTACCCCATGGATTCTACATGGAGAAGAGGACCGACCCTCGTGTGAACATAGGTAAGTATGTATGTTTGGAGGTGTGGATGTATGTATTAAACTTTTACTTTCAAGGTGTGTGTCTTCTGTTTTTATTGGGGTATTTTTTTAGTAGTAGTACTACAGGTACCAGTGGGCCCGGTTTTCCACCGCATGCTGGTACTTGTGGTTCTCCAAGTACCAGCTTGCGGGGGAGGCTTGCTGGGACTTGTAGTACTGCTACTAAAAACAATATTACAATTTTGACAAAAAGGCTATCAGCCCCCCATCCGCCGCCCTTGGATGGGGGGGACAGCCTTGGGCTTCACCCCTGGCCCTTGGGTGGCTGGAGGGGGGGACCCCTTAATTGAAGGGGTCCCCACTCCTCCAGGGTACCCCGGCCAGGGGTGACTAGTTGGGTATGTAATGCCAGGGCCGCAGGGACCAATATAAAAGTGTCCCCCGGCTGTGGCATTATGTATCTGGCTAATGGAGCCCGGTGCTGGTTTCAGAAATACGGGGAACCCCTACGCTTTTTGTCCCCCGTATTTTTGGAACCAGGACCAGGCGCAGAGCTCGGTGCTGGTTGTTTAAATATAGGGGAACCCCGGTCACTTTTTTCCCCATATTTTTTCAACCAGGACCGGCTCGAAGAGCCCGAGGCTGGTTTTGCTTAGGAGGGGGGACCCTACGCATTTTTTTTTTTGCAAATGTAACACTTTCCCACCCCTTCCCACTGATAAACATGCACGGATCTCATGGATCCGTGCATGCCTATCCGAACACGGTAAAAAAAAGCAGGTCTGTTTTATTTTAGTACTTTTTCACGATTTGTATTTTTTCACGGCAGTGTTTGGCTATTGTCGGCAGTGTTTGTGAATTGCACTTTTTAGTAAATGACCGAGTTCTACCAAATTCCAGGCGTATTTGACCGATGGTGTATTCATTCGTATTTTTTTCCTAGGACTTCCAAAAAAATACGAATGCCCTCATCACTGCCGTGATTTGAGTTTAGTAAATTCCCGAGATGACACTTTGAAGAAAAAACACCATCTCGGTCAAAATCGGGACCTTAGTAAATATACCCCCATGAGGGGGTCTTCAGAGTTGGGATCTACCCCTGGTACCGTGAAGGAGCTGGTTGGGTCATTCTGATTAGAACGTTTAGGAGGAGGAGTAGGATTTCCTTGCCCTGAGGGCGATGACCTCGGGTGCTTCTGAATCGAAAAAGATATCGGTGGAGGGAGCATTCCTTTCGTTTTTCTGGGTGGCATGTTGAAAGAGATAAAAAGAAAGCTGGCGGATAAATAAGCAGAAGGAGGCCTTAGAGCAGGTGTGGGCAATTCATTTCTATAGGGGGCCACATGAAAAATCTGAACTGTGTTGGAGGGCTGAACCAATGATAACTTGAACTTAATTATGCTCAATATATAATAAAAACACAAACCTACTTTTTAATGTAATTTTTTTCTGCTATTGGCTTGTAATGTGCACTGTATGACGGGTTACTGTCCCATTGCTGCAAGACTCACCCTGGATGCCGGTCTGACGGGATCTCTAAAGCACCCCGAAGTTTAAGCAGGAAGTGACGTCATCAGGCTTTGGTTGCTAGGGACCGCCAGCAGTGACTGCCTGTGCACTGCGGCTCTGTAGCTTGCGACTTGCGGGCAGTCACTGGGCCTCAATTGTTAAGCTGCATCGCAGGGTCTTTGTGACCTAGCGATACAGCACAGTGTGTGGTGCAGGTAGCCTGTGGGCGGAGAGCCGTGGGTTCCGTGTGTGTGAGATTAGGGGGGGGGGGAGCCGTGTGACTGAAATAAATATGTGGGCCGGACAGGGATTGCTAAAGGGCCGTATGTGGCCCGCGGGCCATACTTTGCCCAGATCTGCCTTAGAGGAAGGTATGGTAAGTGGTTGAGGGGATGTCCGTTCTAAGATGAAGCCTTCTATTCAGCAAGAGGACCCTGGGCGGGAAGGCACAGACAGGAGATCACATCACTCACTCACTGTGAGACTGCGTTGCCGTGTAGTAGCTTAATTGCAAACAGAAGTAGCCTGTGGCAACATCAGCAAAAATAAAATAACAGGCCCGACACTACCATCCAGTGAAAGGGCAGTATAGAACGAAACAGTATGAGGAATAGCAGCTGCGTTGCGGAGTATGAAGATGTCCACCACAAGTGTCACAACTAGGGGACTCTACCTTATCAGCCGCTACCTCCAGGCAATTGTTGAAGTCTGCAGCGATGGGCCAAGGCTATATGAGGGGAAAATGGAAGTGGTGGGCCGCCTCAGATATTCACCGTGGCCGCACTCTGATCCTGGAACGCACACAAGGGCCGTCTCCAAACTCAATGCCCCCGCCGCGTCACACAGATCTCTGTTGTCTCCGGCAGAGCGCAGCAGTCCCGGGTCCCCAGCCGCCGCTCACGTGGCCACGGAGCTCAGCTGCAGGAGGGACGAGCTCGGGTGACTGAGGATCACCGCCGGGCCGTCAGTAGCTCCCAGCCGCGTAGGAGAGTGGCGGGCGGGAGGAAGGAGCTGTGGCGTGAGGTGGACGAGGCCCACGCCGGGCAGGTGACGGGAGTCACGGTGAGAGCAGTCCGGGGCAGGTGGAAATCTCCGATGATTCAGCTGCAAAGGTCCTGAGCACTGGTGAGGGAGGGGTGAGGGGCCGATCAACACGCAGCACAGCGCCGCGTCTACAGGAAGGGGTCACAAGCTCCAGGCCCTTGCAAAAATCAAGCTCCCGGCTTCAGTGGGGTGTGCAGATAGCACCTCTCATTACAACCACTAGGGTGTGCAGTCTAGACCCATTTCCTCTGTGATATCTGTGGCCGCAAGATCACCTGGGTATCTCCTCTGATTGCTTCCACCAGGCGCTGCCATCTTTCCACCGTGTTCCGCGTGTTCACCACTGTTTCGGCCTCTAACAGCCACCATCTCAGTGGAGGCTCTTAAAATGCTTCTGGGGCCAGGACCGCCTGATTCCATATGTCTATGGCTTCCTGCCGCCTCCATTCCCCTCCTCACATCATGTCAGTGCCCCTGTGAAATGACCAATTTATTTACAGTTTCTTATATAGCGCAGCACATTATGCATCTCCTGATATACTCTGTGCTGCTGGGGTACCCTGCTACTTCCACTATATAACTCCCAGTGTGTGGGTTCGTGCTACCTCCATTCCCCTCCTGACATCATGTCACTGCCCGTCACATGCAGCCCTGTCCTACCTGACATATCATGCATGTCCTAATAATAGGATTTTAATTACCTACCGGTAAATCCTTTTCTCGTAGTCCGTAGAGGATGCTGGGGTCCATATTAGTACCATGGGGTAAGAGTTTAATAGTGTGGGCTGGCTCCTCCCTCTATGCCCTTCCTACACAGATAGTGGCGAGATTCATACCAGCTCACACAACAGGCAAATCCGGCCAACGTGCCGGAAAACTCAGCGACAGCTGAAACAGTAAAGAAGGCAGAACTTACCTAGGAACCAGGCAGTACTGAACTATAAAACCAATGCAGGAAAACGAAGCGCTGGGCGGGTGCCCAGCATCCTCTATGGATTATGAGAAATGGATTTACCAGTAGGTAATTAAAATCCTATTTTCTCTTACGTCCTAGAGGATGCTGGGGTCCATATTAGTACCATGGGGATGTACCAAAGCTCCCAGAACGGGAGGGAGAGCGTGGAGGCTCCTGCAAAACCGCTTGACCAAACTTGAGGTCATCAGAGGTCAAAGTATCGAACTTGTAAAACTTAGCAAACGTGTTCGACCCAGACCAAGTAGCTGCTCGGCAAAGCTGTATAGCCGAGACACACTGGGCAGCCGCCAAGGAAGAACCCACCTTACGAGTAGAGTGGGCCTTAACAAATTTTGGACACAGTAATCCTGCCGTAGAATATGCATGCTGGATGGTGAACCTGATCCAGCGTGAAATCGACTGCTTAGAAGCAGGACACACAATTTTCTTGGGATCATAGAGGACAAACAGAGAGTCAGATTTTCTATGACGAGCCGTCCTCTTCACATAAATCTTCAAAGCCCTCACAACATCCAAGGCCTTTGAAGCAATTGAGGAATCAGTACCCACTGGTACCACAATAGGTTGGTTGATATGACAAGCTGATACAACCTTAGGCAGGAACTGCGGACGAGTCCTGAGTTCCGCCTTATCTTCATGGAAGATCAGATAGGGACTTTTGCAAGACAAAGCCCCCAATTCTGACACACATCGAGCAGAAACTAAGGCCAACAAAGTGACCACCTTCCACGTGAGAAACTTGATTTCAGCCTCTTGTAGAGGCTCAAACCAATCCGATTGCAGGAACGGCAACACCACATCAAGATCCCAGGGTGCCGTTGGTGCCACAAAGGGAGGCTGGATGTGCAGAACCCCTTTCAAAACAATTGTTTTTGGAAGAAAATGGACAAAGCTGAGGTCTGGACCTTGACGGAGCCCAATCTCAGGCCCATATCCACACCTGCTTGCAGGAAAAGGAGAAAACGTCCAAGTTGAAACTCCACTGCAGGAAATTTCTTGGATTCACACCAAGAAACATTTTTTTTCCAAATTCGATGGTAATGTTTAGACGTTACCCCCTTCCTAGCATGTATCAGGGTAGGAATAACCTCACTCGGGATACCCTTCCGAGCTAAGATCTGGTGCTCAACTGACATGCCGTCAAACGTAGCTGTGGTAAGTCTTGATAAGCAAACGACCCCTGCAGTAGTAGATCATCCCGAAGAGGTAAGGGCCTTGGATCTTCCAGCAGAAGATCCAGCAGATCCGCGTACCAAGCCCTCCTTGGCCAGTCTGGAGCAATGAGGATTGCCAGAACCTTTGTTCTTTTTACAAGTTGAAGAACTCTTGGTATCAGAGGAAGTGGAGGGAACACATACACTGACGTGAACACCCACGGTTTTACCAGTGCATCCACCGCCACTGCCTGCGGGTTTCTCGACCTGGAACAGTACCTCCGCAGCTTCTTGTTGAGGCGGGAGGCCATCATGTCTATGTGAGGAACCCCCCACCAACCGGTTACCTCCTCGAACACCTCCGGATTGAGGCCTCACTCTCCTGGATGGAGATCGTGTCTGCTGAGGAAGTCTGCTTCCCAGTTGTCTACTCCCGGAATGAAGATTGCTGACATCGCCACCGCGTGTCTTTCTGCCCAGAGGCGGATTCTTGACACCTATGACATTGCAGCCATGCTCTTCGTTCCGCCTTGTCGGTTTATGTAGGCCACTGTGGTCACGTTGTCCGACTGCACCTGAACAGCCCGATCCTGTAGAAGGTGTGCTGCTTGCAGAAGGCCGTTGTATACGGCCCTTAGCTCCAGGATGTTTATTGGTAGAAGAGATTCTTGAATCGACCACCTTCCTTGGAAAGTTTCCCCCTGAGCGATTGCTCCCCAACCTCTTAGACTTGCATCTGTGGTTAGAAATATCCAGTCCTGAACTCCGAACCTTCGGCCTTCCAGAAGGTGTGGTAGTTTTAGCCACCAGAGGAGCGAAATCCTTACTTTCGGTGACAGACGTATCCTCTGGTGCATATGTAGGTGAGATCCCGACTACTGGTCCAAGAGATCCAGCTGAAAGGATCGTGCATGAAACCTTCCGTACTGCAGAGCCTCGTAGGAGGCAACCATCTTCCCCAGAAGGCGGATGCACTGATGAACCGATACCCGGGTAGGCTTCAAGACATCCTGGACCATCGTTTGAATTACCAATGCTTTCTACACCGGTAGAAATACCCTCTGCACTTCCGTGTCTAGGATCATCCTCAGGAAAGACAGCCTCCTTGTTGGCTCCAGATGAGACTTTGGAAAGTTCAGGATCCAACTGTGCTCCTTGAGCAGATGTGTCGTGAGAGCAATGGATCTTAACTTCTCCCTGGACGACACCTTCATAAGGAGATCGTCCAAATACGGAATTATGTTCATGCCTTGCTTGTGGAGGAGAACCATCATCTCTGCCATCACCTTGGTGAAGACCCTCGGTGCCGTGGAGAGACCGAACGGCAATGCCTGTAACTGATAGTGATCGTCCAACAGTGCAAACCTGAGATATGCCTGATGCGGCGACCAAATGGGAATGTGGAGGTACGCATCCTTGATGTCCAGGGACACCAGGAACTCCCCCTCCGTCAGTTCTGAGATGACAGCTCTCAGAGACTCCATCTTGAATTTGAACTCCCTGAGATAAGGGTTCAAAGATTTTAAGTTCAGAATTGGCCATACCGAACCATCCGGCTTCGGTACCACGAAAAGGTTCGAATAGTAACCTTTGTTCCACTGATGAGGCGGAACCGGAACAATGACCTCGGACACTACCAATTTTCTGAGAATTGCTCTGTCTGCCAGCAAAGCTGGCAAGCCTGATTTGAAGAAACGGTGAGGTGGGAGGGTTTGAAACTCCAGCCTGTACCCCCTGGACACTATATCTTGTACCCAAGGGTCCAGGCCTGACGACACCCAGACGTGGCTGAAATGCCGGAGTCTTGCTTCCACCTGACCTTCCTCCAGACTTTGCTGTCCACCGTCATGCGGAGGACTTTGAGGTACCAGAAGCAGGCTTCTGGTCTTGGGAACCTGCGGGAGCAGGCTTTTTTCCTTTAGCATGACCACCTCTGAAGAAGGTGTGAGAAGGCTTTTTCTTTATAGGCCTCGCGGGCCGAAAGGACTGTGATGTGGCTGGTGTAAAAGGCTTCTTCATAGCCGGTGCAGCTGAGGGGAGAAAAGGAGACTTACCTGCGGTAGCCGTGGCAACCCACGCATCCAACGCCTCCCCAAACAGAGCCTGACCTGTATAGGGTAGGCCCTCCACACTTTTTCTGGATTCCGCGTCCACAGACCATTGGCGCAGCCAGAGACCCCTGCGAGCCGAGACGGACATGGAGGAGATCCCTGCAGCCATGGAACCCAGGTCCTTCATGGAATCTACCAGGAACCCTGCAGAATCCTGAATATTACGTAAAAATAAATCAACGTCACCTTTATCCATCGTAGTCAAGTCCTCCTGCAGAGTGACTGACCACCTGGCTATAGCTTTAGAAATCCATGCACAGGCAATAGTAGGCCACAGTATAGCCCCTGAGGCCGTGTAAATGGATTTGAGTGTAGCATCCACCTTGCGATCTGCCAGATCCTTCAATGCGGTAGATCCCGGGACTGGTAAAACCACCTGTTTTGACAGCCTGGAGACAACTGGAGGCGTCATCTATTGGCGGAGACTCCCAATTCTTTCTATCTTCCTCTGGGAAGGGAAAAGCAACTAAGACCCTCTTAGGGATCTGGAATTTTTTTCTCCAGATTTTCCCAGGCTTTTTCAAAGATAGCGTTTAATTCCTTAGATGCTGTGAAGGTGAGAGGGCCTTCTTACTGTGCGTGAAAAAGGCCTCTTCAACCTGCTCAGGAGTTGTGTCAGAAATGTGCAACACATCCCGTACGGCCTCAATCATCAACTGTACCCCCTTTGCAAGTGATGCCGTCCCCCTCGACACATCCCCGTCACCGTCTGCAGTGTCATAATCGGTGTACGTGTCATCCTGCATAATCTTGGCAAGTGCACGTTTGTGAGAATGTACCGCAGGGGACCCCGAGGAAGCAGTATCAGACCATACAACCATAGAGGATTGCAATACCTGAGTTGCATGCTCAGTTCTTGCAACCCTTTTAGAAATCTGAGAAATAGTCCCCCTAGGAGGCTAACCACTCTGGTTCTCTAGCTGGGATCTGCGCTACAACAGTGCAATCCTGATTACATAGGATGGGATCTTCCTGAGAAGATAAATCCTCTGCAGCATATCAAACAGAGGGCCTAATTCTGAGTTGATTGCAGCAGCAAATTTGTTAGCAGTTGGGCAAAACCATGTGCACTGCAGGAGGGGCAGATATAACATGTGCAGAGAGAGTTAGATTTGGGTGGGGTGTGTTCAAACTTAAATTGCAGTATATAAATAAAGCAGCCAGTATTTACCCTGAACAGAAACAAAATAACCCACCCAAATCTAACTCTCTCTGCAAATGTTATATCTGCCCCCCCCCCTGCAATGCACATGGTTTTGCCAAATTGCTAACAAACTTGCTGCTGCGATCAACTCAGAATTACCCCCAGAGTCTCTAGACATGTTTGCTAATACACACCACTCACCCCACATACACACAGGGTACTGGGCAGACAGAGTTTCCCCCCCTAAGAATGGCAAAGAGACACAGAGATTGGAGCCAACCCACAGACAGCGCTATTACAGGTATAGGGAGACCCTAAACCAGCGCTGACTTTGTCCCTTAATAGGTGACACAACCTTTACACAGCCTCCCCTCATTTCTACAACCCCCTGGTACCGTACAGATAGCTGGAGTTGCACTGGATGAACTGATCTTCCACTTGCATCCAACTGCAGGCAGGAAAAGGGCGCTGAAACGCTGCTGGATCCGCTCTGAGAAGCTCCACCCCTTTAATGGCGCTGTCTTCCCACTCTTCAAGATTATACTGGCGTGAGATTTGTGTGTGCTGGCTGAGATGCGCAGACCCCGACAGGCTGAAATGGTCAGTGTAGGGTCAGGGGCTGGCTCAGGGCGCCCCTCACAGTGCCACACCTATGTACCGCTGAGCCGTCCGGGAGCGCAGTTAATACTGCGCTCCTACCCTGTAGTCGCCATCTTCACACCGACCCCCCGCTTGTTAGGGGGGACAGTGACTCAATCGCCACACTTCAGCTCTGCAAGGGGGTGGCGGCATGCTGCTGGGGTGAGCGTCCCCCTGCAGCGGGGAGCGATCAATCCCCTCTGGAGCTCAATGTCCAGTCAGCGGAGACAGTGGCTCAGACCCCGCAGGGCGGACACTGCTCCCCCCCTCAATCCCTCGATGCAGGGAGGCTGTTGCAGCAGCCCCCCAGTAAAACAAAAAACTCTAAGAACACATTTACTAAGAAAGCTCTGTAGAGCTCCCCTAGCATTTTCTAAACTGAGCCTGCTAGGAGGGGCATAGAGGGAGGAGCCAGCCCACACTATCAAACTCTTAAAGTGCCAATGGCTCCTGGTGGACTCGTCTATACCCCATGGTACTAATATGGACCCCTGCATCCTCTAGGACGTAGGAGAAATACTCTGTGCTGCTGGGGACCCTGCTCCTCCCACTATATAATGCTCAGTGTGTGGCTTCCTGCTACCTCCATTCCCCTCCTCACATCATATCACTGCCACTGTCACATGAAGCCCTGTTGTCACTGACATATCATGCATGTCCTGATATAGTCTGTGCTGCTGTCCAACCCCTAGGGGTGCTAGGGGTGTCTTACCCCCACAGTGTTTGTTCCCAGATTGTAAGTCATATGTGTACCAAGTGTGGTGTAAATTGGTCCAGGCATTACAGTGTTATGGTGTCGCCTGATATACTCTGTGCTACTGTCCAACCTCTAGGGGTGCTAGGGGTGTTACCCCCACAGTGTTTGTTCCCAGATTGTAAGTCATATGTGTACCAAGTTTGGTGTAAATTGCTGTAGGCATTCTGGAGTTATGCTGGAACATACATATGCACATACATACATACATACATACATACATACATACATACATACATACATACATACATTTTTGGCGATTTCCGTGTATGGGCAGTGACATTTGTAAAACCGGTTCTTAGCAAGCACCTGGGACCTAAGGAGAAGCTACCTGCCAAGTTTCAAGATTGTAGGCCTTGTGGTTTAAGAGATTTAGTGATGAGTCAATCTCCTTTTTTGCCTTTTATATATATATATATATATATATATATATATATACACACACACACACACACACATATATATATATATATATATATATACAGTAGATATTGTAATTTACTGTAATGATTGCATAGTGCATCTGCACCCATTCCTTCTCCTGTAGTACCATAAAATCTCAGCAGATAGCACCTCTCATTACAACCACTAGGGTGTGCAGTCTAGCCCCATTTCCTCTGTATAGTCTATACCAGTGGTTCTCAAACTCAGTCCTCAGGACCCCACACAGTGCATGTTTTGCAGGTAACCCAGCAGGTGCACAGGTGTATTAATTAATCACTGACACATTTTAAAAGGTCCACAGGTGGAGTTAATTATGTCACTTGTGACTCTATGAGGAGACCTGCAAAACATGCACTGTGTGGGGTCCTGAGGACCGAGTTTGAGAACCTGTGGTCTATACTATGTGTATAAATACACACCTGAAGTCTGCGATTACTTCATTCTTGACTAGCACCCTTCCCCCACCTTCCTAACTGGTTTTAATCAGGCACCTACATCTGACTGCACATCAATGATTCACGCATAATACAAAGTAATAATTTTCACGTTGTGTCATTTTATTTGGGGGTAAGCATTGGGGCGTGGGGTCCCCTGAACTGTTCTGTCTGGACCACTCCGGGGCATCACACCCTAACACTTATATTCACTATTTTTTCACTACCTCCTATGGAGTATATTCAGTTGAAGTCGGATCCATTCCGACATTCATTTGTCGGAATGGATCCGTCCTGGGCTATTCAAAGCAATCTCAATTCAACTTTAAAAAAAGTCGAATTGAGATGCGGGCAGAGGGGGAGACGGTGGGGGCACAGGGGGAGAGCAGCGCCAGAGGAGACGGTGGGGGATCCTGTCGAATTTGGCCCCGTTTCCCTCAAAAGTACATGAATCGGCAGCTATACCGCCGATTCACATACTATTCGACAAGTCGAATTCCCCGACTTGTCGAATAAAAATGCTTGGGATTGAATAGGTCGAATCACGATTCGACATTAAAAAGTCGAAAACTGCCTTCTTTTCGACAGACGGCAGCTTTCGACACTAATTGAATATACCCCCATGTGCGTTATTTGATCCATGTAAAAAATTTTCACCTACTTTATATCTAATTTTAAGACACTTTCTACACTCAGTAACTACCTCTGCTTATCCTATACTTTATTACACCTCACTATTTTCTACTAGTGTGATGCCTTGAGGGGTTCGTGGCTGGGCTGATTTGGGGGTGCCCTTCCCCCCGATGTGAACCCCAAAGTGTTAGCGACTTGCTCGATAGAGATGACCTCGACGCAGTGGGCAAGCCCGTATTATTGGCCAATTAAATGTTAACAACCTCTTATTATATATTATATATTGTAATTTACAGTAATGATTGCATAGTGCATCTGCACCCATTCCTTCTCCTGTAGGGCCACAGATATCAGCAAGGGATGCCGGACAAGTGCCTGAGACCACCAGAGAAGCCTCCTTTCTTAGTGAGTGACACCCTTGAGGTGTCTGAGATGATTGTACTTTGTTTCTCTGTTTGATTTCTCCTCCTGGGCGTTAGTGTGTTATAATGGGCATTACTGTGTGTGGCATAATGTGTTATAATGTGCATTACTGTTTGGCATGATGGCCATTACTGTGTGTGGCATAAGGTGTTATAATGGGCATTATGGTGTGTGCCATAATGGGCCTTACTGTGAGTGGCATAAGGTGTTATAATGGGCGTTACTGTGTGTGGCACCGAGGTTTGTTAGGAATAGTATGCAGTGCTAGTGTATTTCAGCAGCTCAGTAAGAGATGATAGTAAGAAATGTAATTGCAGTATTATTTGCAACCGAGCGCTAGGTGTGTAAATATAAAGTAATTTATAAAGATAAATAATAAATGAAAAATAAAGACAAGAAGGAGGTGAAAAAGGAAGAGAGGGGGGAAAGCATCCACATAAACAGTTATAAAACAAGTAAAAAGTGGTCAAAAGACCTAATGTTTACAGCCCTTTTAGGGAAAAATGTGAGCTGAAGTTATGCAGGTCATCCAGGACTGGTCACTATTAAACAGGAATGTCCAAAAGTTCAGGTATGCTGATACTTCCTACCTTGCCCTGAGCTAACTATCCTGTAGGAGTGTGGCTGTAGTAAGCCATCTGCTGCCGCTGAGGACATCAGAACCAGAAGTGGAAAGTCCGTGATCCCGCTGGCCTCCTGATGTTTCTCTGCAAGTGCTTACCCAGCACCAACGCGTTTCAAATCTCTTGGATTCTTTGTCAAGGATGTTTGTCTCAGTCTGCTTTGGTGCTTTTTATAGCAAAAACTTAATTGATAAAACTGGAAGTACCCGGAACAGGAAATCCAATTATTGGTGGGAACCTCATGTTCCTTGTCTCTCCATAGGATTCCATAATAAAAAATAAAAAAAATAAATAATAAAAAAAAATGTTTCCTGTGATGCTTCTCTTAGGGAAAATGGCCCTTACGGTGTGTGGCATATGGGTTATAGTGGTCACTACTATGGCGTGTGGCATGATTTGAATTGAGGATACTATTGTATTGGATACGCACCTACCCAGTGAGACAACGTCCCCTTTATTGGGCACGCGCCTTCGGTAGGGGGGGCCTAAACTAATATCTTGCCTTGGGCCCCGTGAGGTCTAAATCTAGCTCTGCACAGAACCAAGTTTTAGTGGATGAGTTTATTATTACAGGGGCACAGTTTGCCCTGTGTTAGAGGTAGGGTAGGGTGGGACCACAGTGAATTATTAAATTCATATCAGATTAGTAAGGCCAAGAATTGTAGGCTATTTACTATTAATGTAAGCAAACATATTTATATAATTTCTATTTACTTATTGTTAATTAATCAAGACTATTAACATGGTCTGCAGCTGTTCCTCTGAATACGTTTGTGCACATTTTAAAGATTATGGGCCTAAATCAGTAAAGGTTACAAATTCTGAGAATTAGCAGAATTTGCAATCCTTTGGATCGTATGCTGGGGGCCGCCCATCGCTGGGCAAGGCCGCCCAGCATGCTGACCGGAGCCTCCCCATGTTGAACAAGCAGAAATTGCGAACGCAACACAATTTCTGCTTGTTAGCAGAAACTAAGGAAGCCTCCTGCCGGCACAGCTTAGCTGCACCCACAGGAGGCCCGCAGCCATCTTCCCGATCGCGCGCTGTGATGTCACGCAGCTGCTGTGATCACGCCCCTCCATGCCCCCGTTTTACAGACTCCGCCCCTTTTCGTGCTGCACCGCCCCAGCAAGCTCCTTCCCCTCCCTGGAGACTGAGCTTTGCTTGCCTCCCCTCCCCCCCTGCAACCGCCTCTGCCTGATTGACAGGCAGAGGCAACCGCATTTTCTGAGGGCCCCCCCACAGAAAATGCAGGCACATGTGCAGGACGGGCGCTGCACAGACTGTCTAATTTAATTGTACATAGGTTACTTTACATTGCACAGCACTATTTATTACTATGTATTTTCTACAGTGCATTGCTGTTATTAATCTGGTACATTCTTATGCAGCATGGGCAGTACAGATGGTGTAATGGTTAGCATTACTGCCTCACAACACTGAGGTCATGGGTTCTATTCCCACCATGGCCCTAACTGTGTGGAGTTTGTAAATTCTCCCCGTACTTGCGTGGGGTTTCCTCCCACAATCCAAAAAATATATACTGGTAGGTTAATTGGCTCCCAACAAAATTAACCCTAGTGTGAATGTGTGTACGTGTACATATGGTAGGGAATATAGATTGTAAGCTCCACTGGGCAGGGACGGATGTGAATGGCCAAATATTCTCTGTAAAGCGCTGCGGAAAATGTGTGCACTATATAAATAACTGTTAAGTAAATAATAAAAATAAATAATGCATGCACTAGCAGTATAAACTACATATATTTATCAAGGGGGCCACTGGTCACACCACTGTCTACAGTTGCAATGATCAGATAAATTGCTATACCAGTGATTTACGTATAGTCAGTCAGTATTTTGATTGCAATAATTTTTTATGTACCGCTGTTGAGCTAGCTCAATAATAATAGCACAGAATTATTTGTCCTCTGGTATAGGAACCACCATCAATATCATCGGCAAGAAGCTTGATATTTAAAGCTTTATCTATAGCCGTATGCATTCCTTTGATTTTATATTTTTTATTATTCTAAAACTCCATGGTAGCAAGTCTATGCAGTGAGCACTTCTGCATTAAATCAAATTGGTCTAGGTAGTGGGTGTAGTATTGTATGCCGGCGGCCAGCATACCGGAGCCGGCATACCGACAGCGTGGCGAGCGCAAATAAGCCCCTTGCGGTCTCGCTGCGCTCGCCACGCTGCGGGCACGATGGCACGATTTATTCTCCCTCCAGGGGGGTTGTGGACCCCCAAGAGGGAGATAAAGTGTCGGTATGCCAGCTGTCGGGATTCCTGTGCCGGTATACTGTGCACCGGGATCCCGACATCCGGCAAACTGAAGACCACCCCTAGGTAGCACCTACATTTTATTACCACCATGCATAATAACTCACAGTCAGCCACTTATATTGTGTCCTGGAGATCTTAGCAGGCTATCTGTACAATTTCATTGTGTCATGCACAGCATAGGGGGCTATATAGGTTGGGGGCTCACTAGTGGATTACGGACTTCAAGGGAAACCCCGAATCAGACCATGGGAAAAATTTATATTTAGCACCAAAAGGGCTGCAATGCCAAGACATGGCAGGTCAGAAACAAAAGAATGAAAAATGGTTATGAGAAGAGAACGTTTGTATAGTTGAAATATCAGCACCACAGAAAATATATAGAATAAATTGCAGTTAACAGTCACACCACTTATAATCGCCATCTCAAATGATAGAATTTCTGGCCAGATCAGGTGTTGGGATTAAAAATGGTGCTTTTGAACAAAGAGTGATCATGGAAAGAATAGCTAAAAAACAAACAAGCAAGCAAAGCAATACAAATTATATATATATATATATATATATATATATATATATATATATAGCAATCATTGTTCATAGTTGATAGATCAGGTAGCCCACAGATACTCGGTGTGCGAATAGCACAGTTATATGGGAGTGCTAAGTAAGCAGTATGTCAATCCTGTCCAGGTGACAAGCCTGTCTCTTACCGTTGCCTCTCCGCTCCCCTCCATACTGTGCTGCAGTCCCAGTCTCTGCCAGTCCTTGCAATGTGCAGACTGTGCATGATCCTGGGAACCACAAGCTGAAGGGCGCGTCCATCAGCACCCCAGGAGCGTGTGCCCCTAGAGCAACCTTCCCAGCCAGGCTCCACCTGAGAAACTCGAGAGGCAGGAATGTAACAATGACAAGGTTGTGATGAGAAAATGGGAGAGGGGACAAAATATCAGCCCCCTGGAACTAGAATCAGTGAGATGGAAACACAAACCTGGGCTTTGTACTGGGGGGAAAAGAGCTTATCGCTGGCAGAATAGTACATCCGCACATTCCTGAACCTCAGCAGGTCACAAAAGAAACAGTGTACAGGAAACTAGTTACTGAGCAAAGGAAAATACTTGGTCTGGACTTCAAGGAATAACACAAAACTAGTAGGCTGTCATCCAATCAATAACACAGGACTTCTCAGGCCTATCTACTGATCAATAACATAGAACCCACCCACGCCCATGTTCCTATTCTGTATGTATGGACAGTTCCATAGTGTCACTTCTCTTTTCTTTTACTGGATATACTATTCCTGAAGGTCACTTATTCTGCAGGCTGTGCCGTTTCCATTTTGTACTACATTTTTTTCTGGTTGTGCACAATACTGTTTAACTTCCTTTTAAAGGGACACTAAATCTTTGATACAATATGAACACACATCTAGCAACATCTGATTTCATACATCATACCCCGCAATGGTCAGCTGTTTCTCTGGGACTGTCCCGGTGTCCCACCAGCTGACCGCAGTGTGCCGGGATGGGAGAAGCTGGGGTAAGCAGAGGGTAAACAGATGCTTTTCACATGAGCACAGCATTTATTCAGAACCTGGGGGAAAGCCCAGCAACTTGGAGCCCCCACAGTGACACGGACAAGGGGTGCTGCGAGGCTCCACCCCTTTTTTCTGTGGCTCTGCCTCCTTTTTGGATGCACACAGAGGTCACAACTTTGGGGGTCATTCAGACCTGTTCGCACGCTAGCTTTTTCGCTGCGCTGCAATCAGGTCAGAACTGCGCATGCACCGCAATGCGCACGCATGTCGCACAGGTACAAAGCGGATTGGTGCTGTCCAATGGGTTTATCGAAGATTCCTTTGACAGGAAGAAGGCATTTGTGGGTGGCAACTGACCGTTTTCTGGGAGTGGTTGGAAAAACGCAGGCGTGTCCAAGCAGTTGCAGGGCGGGTGTCTGACGTCAATTCCGGCCCCGGACAGGCTGAAGTGATCGCAGCGGCTAAGTTCTGGGCAACTCAGAAACTGCACAACATTTTTTTGTAGCGCTCGGATGCACATGCGATCGCACACTTGCAAAGCAAAAATACACTCCCCTATGGGCGACGACTATCTGCTCGCAGCAGTGCGAAAAAACCCTAGCGAGTGATCAGGTCTAAATTAGGCCCTATGTCCACTCCAAAGATGGTAGGTATGCAAATATGCAAAACTTCCTGAATATTAAAAAAACCTTGGCATGAAGCTCACTGGAAGCTATGTTATTCTCATAGAGGATCCCCGCACTCTCCTTCAATAGAAATACCGATAGTGAATCATGGGGGTCATTCCGAGTTTTTCGTTTGCAAGCTGCTTTTAGCAGCTTTGCACACGCTAAGCCGCCGCCTACTGGGAGTGAATCTTAGCATAGTAAAATTGCGAACGAAAGATTAGCAGAATTGCGAATAGACACTTCTTAGCAGTTTCTGAGTAGCTCCAGACTTACTCGGCATCTGCGATCAGTTCAGTGCTTGTCGTTCCTGGTTTGACGTCACAAACACACCCAGCGTTCGCCCAGACACTCCTCCGTTTCTCCAGCCACTCCCGCGTTTTTCCCAGAAACGGTAGCGTTTTTTCCACACACACCCATAAAACAGCCAGTTTCCGCCCAGAAACACCCACTTCCTGTCAATCACAGTACGATCACCAGAACGAAGAAAAAGCCGTGAGTAAAATTCCTAACTGCATAGCAAATTTACTTGGCGCAGTCGCAGTGCGAACATTGCGCATGCGCACTAAGCGGAAAATCGCTGCGATGCGAAGAAATTTACCGAGCGAACAACTCGGAATGACCCCCCATATACAGAGTTTATAGGGAAAACTGCTGATCATCTCAGCAGTAGATCACTTTCAGATTATTTTTTATCCACCACCATCATCATTAGAGACTAGTTCTACACAACAGACGCCAATGAATGGTCTATATTGTTAAAGATAAATTAGAATATTGGTCAAACACATTTGAATAGCTCATAAAGAGTTTTCCCTGTGTGTGATGTGATCGCAATTCGCACGGACTAGCAATCACGTTACCACAAATGTAGTCATGTGTAATTGCTTCACAACTGCAAATTGTAACCACATGGCTTGTTGTATTTCTATCACTGTATTCCCGTATTGTACAATAGGACGTGTGTGGGCATTGCTAATGGCAGGGCTTCCATTCATCAAAAAGGTCTGAGAACAGAGTTGCTCAATTCCAATGCAATACTGACTTTAGATGGGTTTGGTACAAGATCCCGGTGCATGGGATGCCAGCAGTCAGAATACAGACGCCGGCATCCTGATGATGAAGATGCTGACAGGGGTGAGTTATGTATTCTAACTCACCCCCCTAACCCTCCGTGACCGCAGCCTAACCCTAATCTTCCTGGTAAGTGCCTAAATCTAACCCCTCCACAACACACTGCCTAACCCTGCCCCTTAGTGCCTAATCCCCCCCTTACCCCCTGGTGGTGCCTAGGTGCCTAACCCTAACCTCCCTACTCCCACAGTCTAATCCTAAACCCCCAGATGGCGGCTAAAGGTTCTCCCCTCCTCCGCAGCCTCTCTCTAACGTCCCTTGTATATTTTTGATATCCTGGTTGTCGGGATTCCGGCGTGGGGATCCTGATGTTTCCTGGATACCGGCGCCAGTATTTTGGCTGCCGGGATCCCTGCAGCCAGGATATTGAACGTAACCCCTTTAGACATCAGAGGAGGGTGCGAGGTCAATTGGGTGCAAGGTAAAAAAAAAACTCACTTTCCGCAGGTATACGTGCTCCCAATACCCGCAGTCTCCAAAAAAAAAAAAAAAAATGTACGCAGGGTTTTCAGCGCTGAAAACCCCACTATGCAAGTAAAAAAACGAGAGTTATAGTAGACTTATCTTTGTTTTTTTTTCAAAAATTTTTTATTGAGACATCATGGTCTCAATAAACAGCACATCACAACACAGGGTAAGTTGTACATAGTTATTGAAGTAATAATACAAAGGGATTATAATCAGAAGTTGCACATCAATTTTCTTTTTTCTAACAATAAAGACATTAGCTTTATAAGAATTCAACATTCATTACACTGATGATATTATACATAGTATAGGCGACCATGAGGGAAGCCGCCACAATCGTCCGCTCTTAGACCAAAGATATAGGTTGGTCCTGTGTAGCCAATCTAGTCAGGTACCACGTGGTGTTCTTGAGGCTGTTATGAATGTGTAGACGCGTATTAAGGGGCAAAGTGGAGATATAGGATTCCCAAAGATTAAAAAATCAATCCACTTGTTTACCTCTATCTACAATGGCCTCCACCCAGTCCATCCTAAAAATATGATGTAGTTTATTTAAAAATAATGGTATCTGTGGTGGCATACTATTTATCCATCCCTGTAGTATCGTCTTTTTTCCCGCCGCACTTAAGGCTATCAGTATTTTTTTACATTCCGATGGCATGCGGAGAGCAGGATCAATGATACCCAAAACTGCCCATTCGGGGGTAAAGGGCACATAGGTTATTAAGTTAGCCTCCGCATATCTCCTAATTAGATGCCAAAAATATTGCACAATCGGACATGCCCACAAACAATGAAAGGTATCAGCCTCACTCTGGTGGCATTTTGGGCAAGAATGTAATTCCGTCGCTCCCATATGGAAGCGCCGCAACGGGGATAGATAAGTGCTATGATACACATTAAGAAATAGTTCAGTGTACATGCTTGCTGGGAGGACTTTTCGGGAGTAAAATAGTGCTTTTTCCATAGTTAATATGGTCAGGTCAGGAAAGTGAGCCAACCATGTGGACATACCACCTGTCACAGTAGCGTGATCTAATATTTTTCTCAAGAAAGTATAGTGGATGGAAATGGCCTTGTGACTCGGTACAGGATGTGTTAAGAGGCTATCCAGAGGGTTGGTCCAGTCCCCGTCCGCAAAGTGTGTAAGAACATGCCTGACATAGAATTGTGTTTGTAGAAATGGAAGGGGAGAGACGAAGCAATCACAGCATGCCTCGTTGAAACCTCTGAAAGGGTGAGCAGACGGTGGTCTTCCACAGACACCAATAAACGAATCGACGTTATACCATCCTCCCTCCACATTTTGAAGGGGTGGGCAGCCATGCCGTCTAAAAAGTCTGGGTTTTTAATTAGGAGTAAGTGTAAGGATTGGTATGGGTTTAATTTCGCATCATGTCGCAGTATGTGCCACATTTTCCTAGTAGACCACAGAAGAGGGTTAGACCGAACATGGTCAGGTATTTCCCAGTCGTGTTGGTGAAGAAAACACGTCAAAGCTACAGCCGGTAGGAAGCACTGTTCGAGGGATGTATTCGTATAGATAGAGCTGTTTTGCAGCCTATCTCTTAAATGTCTAAAAAGAGCAGTATGATTATAGACTACTACATCTGGAAAATTGATACCCCCATTGGATTTAGGTTGAGCAAGTTTACGCAGAGCAATACGTGCTCGGCCCCCCTTCCATATAAAGGTTCTAATAAGTTTATTAATCTGTTGTGAGTCCTGCTTAGTCAGCAGTATGGGAAGCGTTTTCAATGGGTACAGTATGCATGGTATAGCCACCATTTTTAGGAGGTTAGCCCTGCCGAGAAATGACAATGGAAGACGTTCCCATCTCTTAATATCATCAGTTAGTGTGTGTATGGCCTTATGTATGTTGAGTTTGTATAGTTCTGAAATATAGCGTGGCACCATAATACCCAAGTATACAATATATGTGGACACTCAGTGCAAGGGAAAGTGTGAGGTCCAATTCGGACACGTCACATTGCCATATAACAATAAGGCTTTAGATTTGTCCATATTAATACTAAAACCCGAAATGTGGCCAAATAATTGAATCTTGTCTAGGATCAGGGTAAGGGAATGTTCGGGGTCAGATATATAAAGAAGGATATCGTCAGCGAAAGTGGATATTTTAATTTCCTGACCACCCACTTTTATACCCCTAAAAACAGACCAATCCTGTAATACCCTAAGCAACGGGTCGAGGGCCAAATTAAATAGCAGCGGGGATAGAGGACATCCCTGACGGGTTACCCTTTCTAAAAAGAATCGTTGGCCTCTGATCCCGTTAATTAATAGAGAGGCAGATGGAGTGTTGTAGATATATCGTATATAGTTAATAAAGCTTGTGTCAAACCCCCTTCTCTCCAACACAGCAAACAAATGTGGCCATAATACCATATCAAAGGCCTTATTGGCATCGAGGCTAAGAAGCATGTTTGAGTCTGTGCATGGAGACTGGGACGCCGCCACCGCCACTAGTGCCATGCGGATTGCTTTAACCGCATGCCTGCCAGTCACAAAGCCCATTTGTGTCGTGGTGAGGATATCAGGGAGAACGGATTGAAGCCGCGTCGCCATTATCTTGGCCAATAGTTTATAGTCTACATTTAAGAGACTAATTGGTCTGTATGAGGAAAGGAAATTGGTGTCCCTACCAGGTTTAGGGATAAGTGTAATAAAGGCTTCATTAAAGAGCGGAGATGGAGAACTCCTCTCATGTATAGCGTGAAACAATTCCAATAAGGAGGGGACAATTTGGGCCTGCAACATGCGGTAGTAATACCCCGACAGGCCATCTGGGCCTGGAGATTTACCATGAGGTAAATTGGAGATAGCAGTGTTAATTTCCTCCACCGTTATGTGTCCCACAAGGGCTTCTCTCTGGTCCCTAGTCAGGGGTGGCAGTACCTCATCTGTGAGCAACTGTGTTTGTATATCAGTATCTATTTGTGCTTATCTAAACAAGGACTGAAAATAGGATTGAAATTGTTCTACTATTTCTTGAGATTTAGTGATAACACGGCCGGACCTGGGGTGGTGTATAGCGGTTATTATAACGTGTTGTTTTTTAGGAGGTCGGGAAATGACCGCCAATAATCTACCAGCCTTATTGCCCCATCTATAAAATTTATTTTTGGTGAAGTCTAAGGAATGTTTCGCCTGGGTAGCTAAGTAAGTTTCAAGCAGGCGTCTAGCCTGTTTGTAGTCATTAAGGGTAGTCTCCGTTGGATTAGAAGTATATGTTAGGAAGGCCATGGACATAGTTGCTTTTAACGTAGTGTATTCCAATTTGGAATCCCTTTTTTTCCGGGTGACATAACTTATAATGTGACCCTTCATCAATGCCTTAGAGGCATTCCAAAAAAATTTCGGGTTTATCCCAATAATCTAAATTATCAACGTAATTGGTCCAATGGTATGTGAGATATAGTTTAAAGTCCTCTGAGTCTGCCAGGTATTGTGGGAATCGCCAAATACGATCTGTCAAATGCATATGGGAATGGGCTAACACCAGCGTGACGGGGGCATGATCAGAGATCAATATGTCGAGTATATCCAACCCCAGCAGTCTGGGACATTAAGTCATCGGCAATTAAGAACCTGTCAATACGAGACAATGATCCATGTGCCAGCGACAAATGGGTGTGCGTCCTGTCGGTTGGGTGTAGCAATCTCCATGGGTCAGAAAGGTCTAAGGAGTCTCGAAATGCCAACAAGTGTCTGCTCTGGGAGTCAGTGGTTCTCGACATAGTCGGCGATCTGTCAACTGTAGGATTGTCCACCATGTTATAGTCCCCACCCACTATTAGGGAAGTTAGTTCTGCTTAGAAGAATGTGGGCAATGTCCTGAATAAATGTGTGTGTATTAACATTCGGGGCGTACAAGTTGACTAGGGTATATTTAGTATGAAAAAGCTTTATGTCCATTATGATATATCTGCCTTCAGGATCAACGATTTCTGTCAAAACAGTAACAGGGAGGTTTTTTTGAAAAAGTATGGCTACCCCTCTGGCTTTTGTGCGAAAAGGAGCAGCGATACAAGAACCAAGCCATGGAGCTTTCAATACATTTTCCTCACCCGCCAGCCAGTGGGGAATTAAGTCCTCCTACATTCCAAGAAATTAATTGTATCGGTTTCGGGGGTATTACCTCAGATGAGGAAGAAACTGCAGACAGCATAACTACCCAAACCCCACAGGGCAGTGAGAAATTTGACAGGTAAGCAATAAATTCAAGCGGACAGTGGCGGCTCCCCTCATAACCCAAGGCCGCCAGGATAGCAGTGATTTCAACAGCATAAACACCAGTGTAACATGAAATGTATAGCACAGTCTTAGTATTTGAGAATAAGAATTTACTCACCGGTAATTCTATTTCTCGTAGTCCGTAGTGGATGCTGGGGACTCCGTAAGGACAATGGGGAATAGACGGCTCCGCAGGAGACTGGGCACATCTAAAGAAAGATTTAGGTCTATCTGGTGTGCACTGGCTCCTCCCCCTATGACCCTCCTCCAAGCCTCAGTTAGGACACTGTGCCCGGAAGAGCTGACACAATAAGGAAGGATTTTGAATCCCGGGTAAGACTCATACCAGCCACACCAATCACACCGTATAACTCGTGATAGGAACCCCGGTTAACGGTATGATAACAACGGAGCCTCTGAACAGATGGCTCGCAATAACAACCCGATTTTTTGTAACAATAACTATTTACAAGTATTGCAGACAATCCGCACTTGGGATGGGCCCCCAGCATCCACTACGGACTACGAGAAATAGAATTACCGGTGAGTAAATTCTTATTTTCTCTGACGTCCTAGTGGATGCTGGGGACTCCGTAAGGACCATGGGGATTATACCAAAGCTCCCAAACGGGCGGGAGAGTGCGGATGACTCTGCAACACCGAATGAGAGAACTCCAGGTCCTCCTCAGCCAGGGTATCAAATTTGTAGAATTTTGCAAACGTGTTTGCCCCTGACCAAGTAGCAGCTCGGCAGAGTTGTAAAGCCGAGACCCCTCGGGTAGCCGCCCAAGATGAGCCCACCTTCCTTGTGGAATGGGCTTTTACAGATTTAGGCTGCGGTAGTCCCACTGCAGAATGCGCCAGCTGAATAGTGCTACAAATCCAGCGCGCGATAGTCTGCTTAGAAGCAGGAGCACCCAGTTTGTTGGGTGCATACAGGATAAACAGCGAGTCAGTTTTCCTGACTCCAGCCATCCTGGAAACATAAATTTTCAGGGCCCTGACTACGTCCAGTAACTTGGAATCCTCCAAGTTCCTAGTAGCCGCAGGCACTACAATAGGCTGGTTCAAGTGAAACGCTGATACCACCTTCGGGAGAAACTGAGGACGAGTCCTCAACTCTGCCCTATCCATATGGAAAATCAGATAAGGGCTTTTATAGGACAAAGCCGCCAATTCTGACACACGCCTGGCCGAAGCCAGGGCCAACAGCATGACCACTTTCCACGTGAGATATTTCAAATCCACAGTCTTAAGTGGTTCAAACCAATGTGATTTCAGGAACTCCAAAACCACATTGAGATCCCAAGGTGCCACTGGGGGCACAAAAGGAGGCTGAATACGCAGAACTCCTTTGACAAAAGTCTGAACTTCAGGCAGTGAAGCCAGTTCTTTCTGGAAGAAAATCGACAGGGCCGAAATCTGGACCTTAATGGACCCCAATTTGAGGCCCAACGTCACCCCTGCTTGCAGGAAATGCAGGAATCGACCCAGTTGAAATTCCTCCGTTGGGGCCTTCCTGGCCTCACACCAAGCAACATATTTCCGCCAAATGCGGTGATAATGTTTTGCGGTGACATCCTTCCTGGCTTTGATCAGGGTAGGGATGACTTCCTCCGGAATGCTCTTTTCCTTCAGGATCCGGTGTTCAACCGCCATGCCGTCAAACGTAGCCGCGGTAAGTCTTGGAACAGACAGGGCCCCTGCTGCAGCAGGTCCTGTCTGAGCGGCAGAGGCCAAGGGTCCTCTGAAAGCATCTCTTGAAGTTCCGGGTACCAAGCTCTTCTTTGCCAATCCGGAACCACGAGTATAGTTTTCACTCCTCGCCTTCGTATTATTCTCAGTACCTTGGGAATGAGAGGCAGAGGAGGAAACACAAACCGACTGGTACACCCACGGTGCTACCAGAGCGTCCACAGCGATCGCCTGAGGGTCCCTTGACCTGGCGCAATAACTGTGGCTTCTGCCATTGCCCTCCTGCTTCTTGTGCCGCCCTGTCTGTTTACATGGGCGACCGCCGTGATGTTGTCTGATTGGATCAGTACCGGCTGGTTCTGAAGCAGGGGCCTTGCTTGGCTTAGGGCATTGTAAACGGCCCTTAGCTCTAGAATATTTATGTGAAGCGAAATCTCCTGATTTGACCACAGTCCTTGGAAATTTCTTCCCTGTGTGACTGCGCCCCAGCCCCGAAGGCTGGCATCCGTGGTCACCAGGACCCAGTCCTGTATTCCGAATCTGCGGCCCTCTAGTAGAAGAGCCCTCTGCAGCCACCACAGCAGCGACACCCTGGTCCTTGCTGACAGGGTTATCCGCTGTTGCATCTGGAGATGGGACCCGGACCATTTGTCCAACAGGTCCCACTGGAAAGTCCTTGCGTGGAACCTTCCGAATGGAATTGCTTCGTACGAAGCTACCATTTTTCCCAGGACTCGTGTGCATTGATGTACCGACACCTGTCCCGGTTTAAGGAGGTCTCTGACTAGAGATGACAACTCCTCGGCTTTTTCCACTGGAAGAAACACTTTTTTCTGGTCTGTGTCCAGAATCATTCCCAGGAACAGAAGACGTGTCGTCGGGACCAGCTGTGACTTTGGAATATTGAGAATCCAGCCGTGCTGTTGTAGCACTTCCCGAGAAAGTGCTACCCCCACTACCAACTGTTCTTTGGACCTCGCCTTTATCAGGAGATCGTCCAAGTACGGGATAATTAAAATTCCCTTCTTGCGAAGGAGTATCATCATTTCGGCCATTACCTTGGTAAAGACCCTCGGTGCCGTGGATAACCCAAACGGCAGCGTCTGGAACTGATAGTGACAGTCCTGTACCACAAATCTGAGGTACTCCTGGTGAGGAGGGTAAATGGGGACATGCAGGTACGCATCCTTGATGTCCAGGGAGACCATGTAATCCCCCTCGTCCAGGCTCGCAATAACCGCCCTGAGCGATTCCATCTTGAACTTGAACCTTTTGATATAAGTGTTCAAGGATTTTAAATTTAAGATGGGTCTCACCGAACCGTCCGGTTTCGGTACCACAAACATTGTGGAATAGTAACCCTTCCCTTGCTGAAGGAGGGGTACCCTGACAATCACTTGCTGTGAATACAGTTTTTGGATAGCCACCAACACTGCCTCCCTGGCAGAGGGAGTTGCTGGTAAGGCAGATTTCAGAAAACGGCGGGGGGGGGGGGGGAACGTCTCGAATTCCAGCCTGTACCCCTGAGATACTACTTGAAGGGTCCAGGGATCCACCTGTGAGAGAGCCCACTGTGTGCTGAAATTTCTGAGACGGGCCCCCGCCGTACCCGGATCCGCCTGTGAAGCCCCAGCGTCATGCTGTGGACTTACCGGACGCGGGGGAGGACTTTTGCTCTTGGGAACTGGCTGTATGTTGCAGCTTTTTCCCTCTACCTTTGCCTCTCGGCAGAAAGGATGCGCTTCGAGCCCTCTTGTGTTTATGGGGCCGAAAGGACTGTACTTGATAATACGGTGCCTTCTTTTGCTGTGGGGTAGCCTGTGGCAAAAATGTCGATTTCCCAGCCGTAGCTGTGGAAACGAGGTCTGAAAGACCATCCCCAAACAGTTCCACCCCCTTATAAGGCAAAACTTCCATGTGCCTTTTTGAATCGGCATCACCTGACCACTGCCGAGTCCATAACCCCCTTCTGGCGGCAATGGACATTGCGCTTATTTTTGATGCCAGACGGCAAATATCCCTCTGTGCATCACGCATGTATAAGACAGCGTCTTTTATATGCTCTACTGTCAGCAAAATAGTGTCCCTATCCAGGGTATCAATATTATCCGACAGGGAATCTGACCACGCAGCAGCAGCACTGCACATCCATGCTGATGCAATCGCTGGTCGCAATATAATGCCCGTGTGTGTATATATAGCTTTTAGGGTAGCCTCCTGCTTTCTATCAGCAGGATCCTTTAGGGCGGCCATATCCGGAGACGGTAGTGCCACCTGTTTTGATAAACGTGTAAGCGCTTTATCTACCCTAGGGGATGTTTCCCAACGTGACCTATCCTCTGGCGGGAAAGGGTACGCTGCCAATAACCGTTTAGAAATTATCAATTTCTTATCGGGGGAAGTCCAGGCTTCCTCACACACCTCATTTAATTCCTCAGATGCAGGAAAAACTACTGGTAGTTTTTTCTCACCGAACATAATACCCTTTTTTGTGGTACCTGGGGTACTATCAGAAATGTGTAATACATGATTGAGGCAATGAAAAATTTAACGGGTGTGTCAGGAATCGACTTACCGCTGTTATGTCTGTCCGCCGGAGCGGACTCCGTCCGGGGTCACTGCATGTTGCTGTCACCTGTCACCCTGCTCGTGGATACCATCTCAGGCCTGGGAGCGCCCCTGGAGTCAACGGGCGTGTGGGCGCGCCGCGTCCCAGCCGGGCCGCGTCATGGGCGCCGCCATGACAGTTTTCCCCAGTGTAAGTGCGGCAGCCAATCCGGAGCTTGGCCGCACCTCCTCGTCTCACTCCAGCCAATACCTGCCGGTCAGGGGGTATATCAGGAGCTGCAGGGTGAGTCAGAGGTTGTCCTGAACTTTGTGTCACTCCTGCGACCCGTGTGTCTGGACCTGTTCTCCTGTTCCTCCGTGTTCCTGGATATTCTCCTGATCCTCCGTGTTCCTGGATATTCTTCTGTACCTGTTACTTCCGTGGAACTACAAGTACCAGCACCAGCAATACCTTTCTGGCTTCACACCTTCTACACCTGCAGTGTGCTCCAGCCTACAGCAGTAGAGACTCCCTCTCCAGGTGCATTCCGTCATCTCACCTGTGATTCAGCCTGCATGCTGATTGTGCACTTCCAACAGCACAGTGAACATTACCATCCAGTCTCCTGCATTGCTACCAGGTTTGCTACCATTATTCCACCTCTGCTGGCTCCACGTTTTAATTACTCTGGTTCCATTTCTGCATTACAAACTCTGCCATAGACTTTCAGTTTCAAACCATATTATATCATTGCCATTACCATTGCCGTTACCATTGTCATTTCCATTGCATTCGTTTGTTTTACTTTCTGCTGCATTATTATCTGGACTTTCTGTTATTAATAAATCTACATTGTGCACATGCGCAGAAACCCAATACTGCCTCCTCACTTCATTCCACCTACCTCCACTGACCCACTAGCGCCCCCTCCGGGGACACAAACTAAACCGACTGACAGGGTGGACCTATTGGAGGGTACACTAGTCTCATCGTCGTCGACACTGGAGTCGGTATCCGTGTCGACATCTGTGTCTGCCATCTGAGGTAGCGGGCGTTTTAAAGCCCCTGATGACATTTGAGACGCTGGAACAGTCACAAGCTGAGTAGCCGGCTGTCCTATGTCGTCAAACCTTTTATGTAAGGAGCTGACACGGTCACGTAATTCCTTCCATAAGTCCATCCACACAGGTGTCGACCCCTCAGGGGGTGACAACACATTTACAGGCATTTGCTCTGCCTCCACATCATTTTCCTCATCATACATGTCGACACAGCGGTACCAACACACAGCACACACACACAGGGAATGCTCTGACAGAGGACAGGACCCCACAAAGCCTTTTGGGGAGACAGAGGGAGAGTATGCCAGCACACACCAGAGCGCTATATACCACAGGGATATCACCTATAAAGAGTGTTTTCCCTTATAGCTGCATATATATATTATACTGCGCCTAAATTTGTGCCCCCCCTCTCTTTTTTACCCTTTCTGTAGTGCAGGACTGCAGGGGAGAGCCAGGGAGCGATCCCTCCAGCGGAGCTGTGAGGGAAAATGGCGACAGTGTGCTGAGGGAGATGGCTCTGCCCCTTTCTCCGCTTTTTGTGTTATTCTGGCAGGGGTAATTTACACCTATATAGCCTCTGGGGCTATATATGGTGTCAGTTTTGCCAGCCAAGGTGTTAATATTGCTGCTCAGGGCGCCCCCCCCCCAGCGCCCTGCACCCATCAGTGACCGAAGTGTGTGGTGTGCATGAGGAGCAATGGCGCACAGCTGCAGTGCTGTGCGCTACCTTGGAGAAGACAGAAGTCTTCAGCCGCCGATTTTCCAGACCTTCTTGCTTCTGGCTCTGTAAGGGGGACGGCGGCGCGGCTCCGGGAACGGACGACGAGGTCGGGTCCTGTGTGCGATCCCTCTGGAGCTAATGGTGTCCAGTAGCCTAAGAAGCCCAAGCTACCACCACTTAGGTAGGTTCGCTTCTTCTCCCCTTAGTCCCTCGCTGCAGTGAGCCTGTTGCCAGCAGGTCTCACTGTAAAATAAAAAAACCTAAACTATACTTTCTTTCTAGGAGCTCAGGAGAGCCCCTAGTGTGCATCCAGCTCGGCCGGGCACAGAAATCTAACTGAGGCTTGGAGAAGGGTCATAGGGGGAGGAGCCAGTGCACACCAGATAGACCTAAATCTTTCTTTAGATGTGCCCAGTCTCCTGCGGAGCCGTCTATTCCCCATGGTCCTTACGGAGTCCCCAGCATCCACTAGGACGTCAGAGAAATAACAATAGTGAACCATAACTCTATTTTCTAACATTTTTCTAACAACCAAAACTATGGTGGGCACCAACTAGGTCTAGTGGTGCGCACACAGAACACTAACAAAGTAATTACAAAATTAGTAAGAATGGATACTTATAGTAAATTACAGTATTAACTAGAATAAAAGAAGAAACAAAAGATAGGCAAACACACATCTGCCCGAGGCGGGAGTACCCGAACCGTTCAACCCATTGCACCTCACCGACAGATATCCTAAATAACAGGCGACTTTGATGGGGATTTGTGAGTCAAAAAGTGAGATCTCGCCACCTCTGGGTCTGTGTAAAACCTTTGATTACCATTCTCTGAGACCCACAGTTTGGCTGGGTACAACAAGGCGAATCGGATATTTTTACTATATAAATGGGAACAAACGTCAGAGAATTCCTTTCTTTTCTGAGCCACTGCAGCCGAGAAGTCTTGAAATATCAAGATCTTGTGGCCCTTGACTAACAATTCTCTAGTTTTACGATAAGCTGTGAGAACCTGTTCCTTAGCCCTATAGTCTAAGTAACGAGCGATGACCGGCCGGGAACGCTTCCGCGTCCCGTCCTGCATCGCTCCCAGCCTATGAGCTCTCTCGAGATGTGGGATTTCAATATCGTCTATAATTCCCAACGAGGTTGGGAGGTCTACAGAAAGATAGGCGGGGAGGGCTGAGCCCGTCAAGGACTCTGGAATGCCTCTAAATCTAAGGTTATTCCTACGAGATCTATTTTCCAGGTCCTCAACTTTATCCTGCAGTTGTTGTATATATTTATATTGGGATGATACCCCCTCCTGACAGGATTGGACTAAGTCCTCAGTGTCACCCAGTCTCGTTTCCAACGCAGAAATCCGCGTCGCATGAGAGTCTATGCGAGCCAAACCCGTTTCTAAGCGGGCCTGTAGATCGTCGAATCGCTTATCAAGCAAGGGCATAAGAAAATCCGAAATTTCCTTTGCCGTCAGAGGGGGAGTTTTATCACTAGGTAAGCTAGGTGATTCCGACCCATGTCCAACTGGGGAGGGTGGACCTGAGTTAGGGGGGACCTCTTTCCCCTTCCCCGCTTTATAAGAGGTGGTGGATTGTTTCAGAGGCATGGCTTTGTCGAGGTATTTGTCCATACCCCAGGGAATGAGATGTGAAACAGTCAACGTCTCTTACAGGTATTGATCCCACAGATACAGGCAGAGGCAGTAAAACAGAGGTGATTACATATGAAGTTCGGGCGAAGCTGCTAAACCAGATCTAATTATCTAGAACATACCGCAACCTGCCAAAAGCCCACGGGACGGCCCCTGCAACAAACCACGGTAGTTCTCGGCTGGGGTGAAATCATATATCTAGAAACAATTTGAAATGTCAAGCAATACGGAATAGAATTTCGGAATGAAAATAACAAACGTCACATACAGGTCTCAGCAGATGAAGAAAAGAAGAAAGTGATATCATTGAAATGTCGAGCAATATAGAAAATATGCATTGGGTGAAAATAACAAACGTCACATACAGTACTCAGCGAGAGAAAAGTAGAAGAATATATCACAAAGAATCCTTAGTGTGAGAAAAACAACAAACGCCACAAAAATGTGTCAGCAGAAGAAAGATAAAAATATATCACATAGAATCCTTAGAGTGTGGAAAATAACAAACATCACACAAAAATAAAAAATAAATAAAATAAAAAAATTTCCAGGAAAGGAAAAACAAAAGATATCACATTTGATGGTATAAGAAAAATAACAAACGGTACATGTAGGCTACTTCAGGAGCCAGCAAAGCTGAAAATATGGCTAAAATAATCAAGGAGACACAGAATAGAAATGCATTCACTTTGTGAGTCTCCTAACAAAGAACCACTGGGTGGCACTATTCCCTCTGCTGCAGCACTATGCAAGCTGCAAAACCCCTAACTCAACTTCAGGTATAATAATATCCCTTGTACAACAAACAAGGCTTGAGCTCGGCAACCAGGGAAATGGTATATAGAGTCCTCTTCTGGGAGTGAGATGTCTCGATATAGCACCAGCTGGTGCTATGCAGCGTTGGATGAAACGGTAGGCACCCCGACAGGGACCACGGAAACTCAGTTCATAAGAAACGTCAGTACATCCCTATCACAATACCACGGGGACCCGTGAAAGCTCATATAATAGACCAGTCCCTTCCATAAATATATAAGAGGCTCTCGAATAGAGGGGAGAAAGAAAGAGAGGAGCAAGTGAGGGTAGCTTTGATCAGGGAGGAGAGGAATGTATTGCGAGGGGGGAGAAAAGGCTCACACATGAGGGGGGGCGGTACAAAGTAAGGGGTAATGTAGATGAGGAAAGGGGAGATTGTTAGTAAAAGGCAGTAGGAGGGACAAACAATATTAGTACCTGGGGTAGTTGCAAGGCCTTGCAAGTGAATAATAATAGCAGCAGATAGCCAGTCATCTCCAGAAACACCAGTCGACAGAAGGCCTTGAGAGTCACAATCTTGAGGTCCCTTGGATGCCAGCAGTAGGGACGGGCAGTCTCAGCAGAACAAGTAGAGATGGGGCACCGCGGCAATCAGGTTTATGCCGGGTCGGACATGCAGCCGCTCAGCAGGTACACACTCCCACCGGCTCCCGTGGCCATTTACCAGGGCACGGGTTGGGGCGGGTAGCAGTAGCCCCAGCCAGAGAAGCGTCCGTGGCAGGGTGAGCGGTCAGCCGCGGCAATCCCCGCGGGCCCCCCCGGCGGCACAGAGCCGGGCGGATCGCGAAGGCCCCAAACAAATCCGCCATGTCCGTGGAGCGGTCGGCCCGGCGACAGGGGGACAGCCCGCGCCGCGCCCCGACCCATGATGTAGAGAGGCAGGAAGGCTTCCCGACAGGCAGCAGCTCCGTATGGAGCAGGAAATCCAGTTGTTGCGTCGCGACAAGGGGACCCTCCGCCGGCGGCTCAGGCCTCCAGAGCCCAGCCCCGGGAACCCACGGCCGGAGACTCGGACAGTCACGGTGGAGACGCCGCCCCACGAGGCAGGTAAAAGAGTGCCCTATAGTGTAGTCTCCCAGAAAGAGTTGATCAATGATGCGGGGGGTAAGAGTCAGTGGGGGGGAGGGGGGGCAGTGCGGACGGAGCTCTGTATCTTCAGGCGTGTTCCTCCTGAGGTTCGCGCCAAAGACAGGCAGCCACCCACACCATCAGCATTAACGGCTCGGCTTCGGCAGAAAATAGGTCTACAGGGGCTTGTAGGATATCAAAATGTTCCTCCACACAAAATATGTAACTCCAATAAGGCAAAATAAGGAGGATTGGAGTGGATTTCTCTAGCCCCTGTGCAGAGAGAAATTAAAAAGCGGCCATGCTGGATGCCCCGCCCACCGGAAGTCCAGACTTATCTTTGTTAACTCTCTTTGAGGTGCATAGGGTCCACAGCGAGAAAATCAGGGTTGTTGGTGGTGGATGAGAGTCCCGGCACCAAACAGTTAAGCTTTCAGGCTTCCCAGAATGCTCGGCTCCTCTCCCCTATAACCCTGCCTCCATGCTCAGGCAGGTCAGTTTTGTTAACAAGCCCAAAGTAGGAAGTGGATAGGAGAGAAGAAAGATATTGGGCCTAATTCAGACCTGATCGTAGTGATCAGCTACAATGACATGCGGGGGGACGCTCAGCACAGGGCTAGTCTGTCCCGCATGTCAGGCCCGAAAACGCACAGCACCGATCAGGTCTGAATTAGACCCATTGTACACATAACAACACATTCTCGCATACAAGAGAAAAAGTAACCAGTGACTAATGGCACAAAACCCCAGAGAGGCCAGGTGTGTCAGGGTGGGCGCTCTGTGGATCCTATGAACCTCAAAGAAAGAGCGTTAATAAAGGTAAGTTTACCATAACTCTCGTTTTCTTCTTCGGGATTCATAGGGCTCCACAGGGAGAACACCGGGGATGTCCTAAAGCAGTATTTTTAAGGGAGGGGACGCGCCTGAGAGGCTAACAGAATCCTGCATCCAAAGGAAGCATCCTGGGATGCAAAAGGTATCAAATGAATCGAATTTTAGAAACATGCGAATGGAAGACCACGTAGCAGCCTTACATAATTGCTCAGGAGATGCACCACGGCATGCCGCCCATGAGAACGTGAAATAAGTATGCCATATTCTATAATATATACGTGCTGAAGCAGGCTTGCGTACCTTAAGCATCATTTGAATTACAGAGGTCGAAAATCTTTTTGCTCCAAAAATGGATGATTCAAGAGCCACGCCATCAAATACAGACGGTTCAGGTCCGTATGTAGACATGGCCCTTGAAATCGAAGGTCCTGTTGCTGAGGAAGTTGAAGGGGTTGCTCTACTGCAGGGGTGGGGAACCTCCGGCCCGCGGGCCGTATGCGGCCCGCGAAGCCGCTTGGTCCGGCCCACCAGCTTGTGTCAGTGAGACACGCTGCCGCTCAGTCCGGCGGCAGCGTGTCTCAGCTGTCAGAACAGGGAGACAGGGAGGAGAGCGCGGCTGTCGAGTGGGAGCGGCGGCGTGTAGTACTGCAAACCAGCCGCCGGTCCGTGAGCCAATCAGAGCTCGCGGACCGGTAGCCAATCAGGAGCCGCGGCTGCCGGTCCGCGAGCTCTGATTGGCTCTCGAACCGGCGGCTGGTTTGAAGTACTACACGCCGCCACTCCCACCCGACAGCCACGCCCTCCTCCGTGTCCCACGGTAAGCAGCACGGAGGGGAGAGGGGAGGGGGGAGGGCATCTGTATACCTGGCACTGTGGGGGCATCTGTATACCTGGCACTGTGGGGGGCATTTGTATACCTGGCACTGTGGGGGCATCTATACCTGGCACTGTGGGGGCATCTGTATACCTGGCACTGTGAGGGGCATTTGTATACCTGGCACTGTGAGGGGCATTTGTATACCTGGCACTGTGGGGGGCATTTGTATACCTGGCGCTGTGGGGGCATCTGTATAACTGGCACTGTGAGGGGCATTTGTATACCTGGCACTGTGGGGGCATCTGTATACCTGGCACTGTGGGGACATCTGTATACCTGGCACTGTGGGGGCATCTGTATACCTGGCACTGTGGGGACATCTGTATACCTGGCACTGTGAGGGGTATTTGTATACCTGGCACTGTGGGGGCATCTGTATACCTGGCACTGAGGGGACATCTGTATACCTGGCACTGTGAGGGGCATTTGTATACCTGGCACTGTGAGGGGCATTTGTATACCTGGCACTGTGGGGGCAATTGTGGATCTGGCACCGCACTATTGGGGGCATATGTGTATCACGTCCCATTTTAACTGGCCACACCCATTTTTTTGGTGCGTGCGCGCCTCCGGCGTGCACACACAGTACCTCTAAGGGGCAGACCTGCTGGGGGGCAGGGTCATTTTTTAAGTTGAGAATTTTTGTATGGCCCCCGAAGGATTTTATAAATATCCAAATGGCCCTCGGTAGAAAAAAGGTTCCCCACCCCTGCTCTACTGAAAGGCTCTGTAGGTCAGAGAACCAGTGCCATCTGGGCAACGGTAGGACTATCAGAATGAGGTTTCCTCCTTCTAGTTTGAGTTTCCTTATTACACTTGGCATATAGGATATTGGGGGAAATTGGGATTTTTGTTTACTTACCATAAATTCTCTTTCTCTGATTCCATCTGGGGGACGCAGCGCACTTACTGATGGGTTAGAGTGTGTGGGTCGGGAGTTTGGCACAGAACCTATTAAAACTAACTCATCCCCCCTCTAACCCCTCCCATCTCCAGCCTGTTCAAGAATCACCTCAGTTAACATTTAGCAAAGCTGAAAGAGACAGAGCAGAATATAACAAATAAACCAGACATAAATACTGGAGGGATCGCAGCGTCCCCCAGATGGAATCAAAGAAAGAGATTTTACGGTAAGTAAACAAAAATCCCAATTTCTCTTTCATCCATCTGGGGGACGCTGCGCACTTACTTATGGGATTTCCCAAAGCAAGCTACTTAGAGGAGGGAGACACAGACGGCATAGCTGTCTGTAAAATCTGACGCCCAACAGAGGCAGTCTCCAAACCAAACGTATGAAAATGGTAGAACTTTGTGAAGGTATGCACGGACGACCAGGTCGCCGCTCTACACAGCTGCTCAACAGATACACCACCGCGAACAGCCCAAGAGGCTCCAACAGCCCTTGTCGAATGAGCCCTCAGGGGGTCAGGAGCAGGAATAGTAGAGGATACATAAGCTTGTCAAATAGCAGAGGTCACCCAACGAGCCACCGTGTTTTTAGAGGCCGGCCAACCCCATTTGGGTGCGTCAATCAGAATAAACAATGTATCAGTACGGCGAATAGATAACGTATGGGACAAATAAACTCGTAAGGCCCTAACGACGTCCAATAAAGCCAAATGACTATCCTTTCCAGAAGAATTCGGAACAAACGCAGCAAGCACAATGGGGCTAATTCAGACCTGATCGTAGCCATTCAAAATTTTGCACGGCTACAATCAGCTACCCTGACATGCGGAAGGATGCCCAGCACAGAGCTAGTCCACCCCGCATGTCTGGCCATGGCATAACGGCAATGCTATTGCACACGGCAAGTAAGTCCATACCTGTGCAGCATGCGCAGTTCAGACCTGATCGCCCGCTGTGTGAAAGCGCAGAAATTGCCTGAGTGAGCGCTTGTCGTCTGGAGGGATCGCATGGTAGAGGAGTGATAAAAAAAAAACAAAAAAAAAAACATCGGTGTTGAACTGGTTCCTCGAGGTCCAAAATATATCCTCGAGATACGACCTACGTCACCCACCGATCTGGTTTCGACAGGAGCCACCCCACCTTGAACTGAAGTAACCAAGCTCCAACCACCACAGATCCCTCCGGAGACCCCGAACTGTCATGCTGTAGGCTTGTCAGTAGGCTTGACAGACGGTCTACGAGTTGCCAAGGATCCCCTACCTTGGAACGCACCTCTGTGTGGAAATCTTGAAAAGGCTCAAAAGGACTGGAAACTTCCCCTGCCTTGAGCACGAAAGGACCGAAACCTTGTTGGTTTTGGTTTTTGAGGAGCAACCAGAAGAAAGGGGCTCTTGCCCCCAGTGGTATTGGAGATCGTTTTCGTAAATTCCGGGCCACAGAGAAACTCCCTTTCAAAGGGAATGGCTGTTAAAGTCTGTTTGGAATCTGAGTCCGCGTTCCAAACCCGAAGCCATAGAGATCTTCTTGCCGTTACAGCTAAGGCAGACACACGTGACTGTAGTGAGGCAGAGTCCAACAAGGCTTCCCCTACATAAGCGAGTGCTTCAGAAATTTGTACTGCTAATTGAATAGCCTCCGATGGATCATCAGATTGCATTCCAGAGACCACCCTTGCTAGTCAGTCATCTACGGCCTTAAGGACCCAAGTGCCTGCGAGGATCGGATGCAGAAAAATACCTAAGGCGAACATGGATTTAAGAATCACCTCTATCTTCCTATCTGTAGGATCCTTCAAGGTTACTGATTGCACTGAAGGAATAACGGTTGCCTTCTCCAGATGTGTAATAGGAGCATCAACCTTCGGGGTGGTTTCTCAGAATTTTGTGTCCTCCTCTGCAAATGGATACAGAAATCTCAACTTCTTCGGAGCTTGAAACTGAGAGTCTAGTGTAAGCCAAGGCTCTTTTAAAACCTCTATAAAATGTGTATAGGAAGGGAAAACAGCAACCTGTCTTTTCTGTCATTTGTAAAAAAAAAGACTGCTGAAGATTAAGAGTCTGACGTATGGCTTCTATCAATCTGACTCCAGAGCTTGTAGATAACTCCTCCTCTTCCCAAGCGGAGGCATCTTCCTGCTCAGGGTCTATTTCACCTTCCCCCGGGGGAAAGGGGGTGGGGGGTGGTTATAGCATCCAACTCCTCTCCAGGAACAGTGATAGTGGGTAGTGGCTGCGGTCGTTTAGTAGTCGTGGAACATGAAGCAGCCACAATCTTGTTCAAAGACTGTGCTAAGACAGAGAGACACTTTCCCATACTTCTTGCCCACAGAAGTTCCTCAGAATTCTGACCTGAATCAGAACACGATTGAGACTGACGCAAGTCAGCTATAGCATCGGCCATGTTCTTGGCCCACTGAGGCAGTGACTGATCCGCAGAACCTTCCTGCTGCTCCACAACAGGCGACCCAGAGCATGCAGTGCAGAGAGAACCTGGGTCCGTGCTACCCTCTGAAAGTTTGGAGCCGCACTGTGAACAGGCAAAATAAACTGAGCCTGCTCTCCCCTTAGTAGATTTGTCTGGTTTACTGGCCATAGTATCTATAAATCTTACAAGTGGCGTAATAAGTAAACAATAAGAAATGAAAATAGCACAAGAGAGAGTAAAGTCTAAAGTAGAATTACCCTCTAACAAGTGTCTTGTAAAGCTATGAACCGCGCCTGTATTAATCACAGGGTGAGTAAAAGAATAACCATAAGCCCAAAATTAAAATAAGTGTCTATCACTGCACCACAGTTAAAGAAAATACAAAAAATGACTAAGAATAACTGATAATAAGCCCAGGGCTACTACAATACTTGCTGTTAGCTGATCCCCGCCTGTACTAAACAGGGTGAGAAGCTGGATTCCCTCTATTTAAGTGTGTGTGCTGTGAGCTGCGCAGCATCCCTCGCTGTGTCTGTACAGCCAGTGTGGAGAAGATGGCGTCTGCGGCTCAACCCTGCCCCCACAGAATAAGGCAATATGTGGCTGAGCGGGAAGGGTAAGGCGAGAACTTCTTACCTCCCCCTCTGCATCCCGCCACAGCTAGCCCGTTACAATCCCTTCTGTAAAAGGACCTCAGCACTTTGTACTGTGGGACGCAGCGTCTAGTGAAACCAAAGGCAGAAGCGGGAAGGAACTGCTCCGTCTGTTTTAACAAGAACCCGCTGCCTCCTGTCCAGACAAGCGTGCACGGCTGCAGGAATAGTTACAAAAACAAACAAACTGTGCTGTACTCCTCAGGCACAAAACTAAAACAGAGGTTATTCTTGAACAGGCTGGAGATGGGAGGGGTTAGCGGGGGGAGGAGTTAGTTTCTATAGGTTCTGTGACAAACTCCTTACCCACACCCTCTAACCCATCAGTAAGTGTGCAGTGTCCCCCAGATGGATGAAAGAGGAATATGTATGGTAGATGAAAGGTCCATTGTACTGCCTTGACAAAAGACCCATATCGGGTAGAAACGCGTCGGCGGCGGGTTCAGTATGGTATGCCGGCGGCCGGGCTCCCGGCGACCAGTATACTGGCGCCGGGAGCCCGACCGCCGGCTTACCGACAGTGTGGCGAGCGCAAATGAGCCCCTTGCGGGCTCGCTGCGCTCACCACGCTATGCTCCGCTATTTTATTCTCCCTCCAGGGGGGTCGTGGACCCCCACGAGGGAGAATAAGTGTCGGTATGCCGGCTGTCGGGATTCCGGCGCCGGTATACTGTGCGCCGGGATCCCGTCAGTCGGCATACTGAACACCACCCGTCGGCGGCAACAGGTGGATTTGGTCACTATATGAGAACAAAGCTGGGAACCGCTTGTATCAGAGCCAAAGCGGGAGGATCGGCGGCACATTACAGTGCTCGGGGCGATTAGACCGGAGGGCGGCCAACGGTAACAGAACTCTTGAAAAAAAAAACCCTAGATAGCAAAAAATCTAGGTGGAGAGGGAATACCGTAAAATCATCAGGCGTCCAGGGAATCCGGTGAGGTAATTCCCCGTTATTAATAACAAAGCCAAAGTGTGGAACCGCTAAACTGTATGCTGATTATAATGGGAAGGAGGAATTTTTTATATATATATTTTTTTAAATAAATGCACTGTGTTTTATTTTATCTACGGACTGGACTACATTTTTTTTCAGGGACTTAAGTTGAAGTGAAGTAGTGAGAGATTTTCTCTGTTTGGAAATAATCTGCATAAATACAAATGTGGTATGGAGATACCTTTGAGAAGATGTGATACTGAATAAGGACAGCGCTGTGTAGACCTTGAGAGTTTGGATTTTTATATCGTTGTTTGTAATTTGCTGTGCAATACCTCCTGTGAACCGGCCAGGAGCAGTATGTCATCCAGATAACGAATCATCCCGATTCCCTGATGACGCGGGTGTACTGCCATGACCTTTGTAAATATTCTGGGCGCTGTAGCCAGGCCAAACGGCAGCGGGTTTAGGATAGCAAACCTCAGGTATTGTTGCGCAACAGGTATATGCAGATATGCATCTTGTCTGTTCAATGACACCATGAAATCCCCCAGCTCCATTGCTAGAACTATGGAGCGTAGGGTTTCCATGCAAAACTTGGAAACTTTCACAAATCTGTTGAGAGATTTGAGATTGAGAATAGGTCTGTATGTCCCATTTGGCTCTGGTACAAGGAAAAGGGACAAATAATAGCCCCTTCCTTTTTAAGCCTGAGGAACTGGCACTATTACTCCTTACTGGAGGAGTGATTGAGACTTTTCTGTGTCTGATGGAAGGCTCATGCAAAAATACTGCTGAGGGGGACGTCCTTTGAAAGAGATGGCGTACCCGTGAGAGACTACCTCTTGCATCCAAGCGTCTGAAGTGGTCTTGATCCAGACTTTTGCGAAATGAAGAAGTCGGCCTCCCACCCTGAGGTCCCCCAGGAGAAGGCCGTCCCGTCATGCTGTGGGTTATCCGGTTTTGCTGTGGGTTGTCTTGCTGCCCATGACTGCTTAGTCTTGGTAGAGGCATTTGATTGCTTAGGAAAAGCTTGTCCTTTCGCTTTTCCTTGTGGGTGAAAGGTACGAAAATTTGAGCTCTTAGGCTGTGGTGTAGAAGCTGAAGGGAGAAAAGTTGTTTTGGCAGCCGCTAAGGATGCCACTATTTTGTTTAGTTATTCTCCAAACAGAACATCTCCTGTAAAGGGTAGTATTTCCAGAGTTTTCTTGGAGTCTAAATCCCCTTTCCAAGAGCGTAACCAAATAATGCATCTTGCAAGCACTGGTGTTGCCGATGCTTTTGCTGCCAACACACCAGCATCAGATAGTGCTTCCCCAATGTAAGAAGTCACTTTCTTGATACAATCCAAATATATTCTGCACTCTTCTGCTATTACTAGAGGCAATTCCTCCTCTATTGCCTGCAACCAAGATTCAATAGCTTTTGCTGCCCATGAGGCTGCTATTGTAGGCCTATTTACAGCACCCGTCAGTGAAAAGATAGAATTGAGGCAATTTTCAATGCGTCTATCTGTGGGTTCCTTTAATTATGAAATGGTTGTGATAGGTAAGGTAGATGTTTTTACCAAACGTGTGATATGAGAATCTACTGGAGGAGTCGTCTCCAACCTCGCACTATCCTCCAAAGTGATAGGATAGCAAGATGAGAGTTGTTTAGACAGAGGAAACTTTTTACCAAGGGTATTCCAGGGTTCCTGTCTAATTTCCATCAAATGGTCAGAATGTGGAAATTCTGATCTGATTATTGTCTATCATTTAAATGCATCAGTTTTCCCAGCAACAGCTGCAGGTTCATCTTCAGATAACTGAAGGATCTGTTTAATTGCATCTATTAATGCTGGCACATCTACAGTAATAGAAGCCTTCTCCTCTACTACACATGAATCTGTGACAGAGTATTCTCTTCACCTTCCTTTTCAGATGACTCGTTTGAGTCTGATGTAACAGTGGACTGAGAAGATGTAGCATTTCTAGCGAATCTAGAACGCCGTTTATTCCCTGGCAACATTTTTTTTAAAAACTACAGATGTCTGTGCCAGACTTTGAACTGAACTTGCCAGAGTTTCCACCCAGGGTGGATTTGTATCTGGGGCTGGGACTGGCATAGGGGGACCCATGTCTGGTGTAAGTCTGTCCACCAGGGTACCCAATAACTGTGTAAAGGAAGCCCAAGAAGGTTCCTGTGCAGGTACAGGAGTAGTTGACTGACCAGGAGGTGTATAACATTTAACACATAGTCCATCTTGTACAACATCCTGTGCAGATAACCCCACAAAGCACATTTCACATGAAAGCAATAATGTTTGCGACCTTTTGCCTTGTTAGACATAACTGCAAAATATATGTTGCACTCGCACACGTTTATGGCAACAGTAACTGTATAATCAAGTGTAGTATGTGACAAAAGTCAGCAATTTAACTGCTGCTCAAAATAACCCTGAAAGCACCTGTCTCACAGAGTATAAAGAAAGGTCATAGCTAGAGATTATATATATATATATATATATATATATACACACACACAGACAGAAAAACAGATACATCGGAACTAGCACAAGTCACATATAATGCAGATAAATACACAATAATATTACTGCGATGAGCACTTGAATCAACTACTGTTTTTTTTTTAAAGCAGGTAGGATATAATAGGATTTTAATACCTACAGGTAAATCCTTTTCTCCTAGTCCGTAGAGGATGCTGGGGTCCATTTCATGACCATGGGGTATAGACGGTTCCGCAGGAGCCATGGGCACTTTAAGACTTTTCAAGGGTGTGAACTGGCTCCTCCCTCTATGCCCCTCTTCCAGACCTCAGTTATAGGAACTGTGCCCAGAGAGACTGACTTTTCAAGGAAAGGATTTACTTTTATACTAATGGTGAGATTCATACCAGCTCACACCTCAACCATGCCGCACAACATGGCATTCAACATAACACACGCCAACATGCATGAACTATTTACAGCAACATGCTGAAAACAAATGTAACACACTTGTGTAACTAACTGAACAAAACTGCAGGTAAAGTACGCACTGGGTCGGGCGCCCAGCATCCTCTACGGACTAGGAGAAAAGGATTTACCGGTAGGTATTAAAATCCTATTTTCTCATACGTCATAGAGGATGCTGGGGTCCATTTCATGACCACGGGGTTTATACCAAAGCTCCAGTACGGGCGGGAGAGTGCGGATGACCCTGCAGCACCGATTGACCAAACTTGAGGTCCTCATCGGCCAAAGTGTCAAACTTATAAAATTTAGTAAATGTGTTTGACCCTGACCAAGTAGCTACTCGGCAAAGTTGTAAAGCCGAGACGCCCAGGATGAGCCCACTTTCCTAGTAGAATGGGCCTTCACCGACTTAGGTACCGGCAAGCCTGCCGTAGAATGAGCGTGCTGAATTGTACCTCCGATCCAGCGCGCAATAGTCTGCTTAGAAGCAGGATACCCAATCTTGCTGGGAGCATACAGGACAAACAGAGCCTCTGTTTTCTGCAATCGAGCTACTCTTGCGACATAAATCTTCAAAGCTCTAACCACATCTAGAGACTGTGACTCAGTGAAAGTGTCAGTAGCTACTGGCAGCACAATAGGTTGGTTTATGTGGAAGGACGAAACCACCTTTGGAAGAAATTGTTGACAAGTTCTTAACTCTGCCCTATCTTCATGGAAGATCAGGTAAGGGCTCTTGTGAGACAAGGCGCCCAACTCAGACACCCGCCTTGCAGATACCAAGGCCAAAAGCATCACCACTTTCCAAGTGAGACAACTTCAATTCTATCTCCTGCAGAAGTTCAAACCAATCTGATTGAAGGAACTGCAACACCACATTAAGGTCTCATGGTGCCACTGGAGGCACAAATGGAGGCTGAATGTGCAGAACCCCTTTCACGAACGTCTCAACTTCTGAAAAGGAGGCCAATTGTTTTTGAAAGAAAACTGATAAGGCCGAAATCTGGACCTTGATTGACCCCAATCTAAGGCCCGCATCCACATCAGCCTGCAGAAAATGGAGAAAACGTCCCAACTCAAACTCTTCCGTAGGAGCCTTCTTGGATTCACACCAAGACACATATTTTCTCCAAATACGGTGGTAATGTTTAGACGTTACTCCTTTCCTGGCCTGAATAAGAGTGTGGATGACTTCCTTGGGAATACCCTTTCGGGCTAGGATCCAACGTTCAACAGCCATGCCGTCAAACGTAGCCGCGGTAAGTCTTGATACACACACGGCCCCTGCTGTAGTAGGTCCTCTCGAGGAGGAAGAGGCCGAGGATCTTCTATAAGCAACTCCTGAAGATCTGGATACCAAGCCCTCCTTGGCCAGTCTGGGGCAATGAAGATTGCTCATAATCTTGTTCTTATTATTTTGAGAACTTTTGGAATCAGTGGAAGTGGAGGGAAAACATATACCGACCGAAACACCCACTGGGTCACCAGTGCATCCACTGCTATTGCTTGAGGGTCTCTCGACCTGGAACAATATCTCTGAAGCTTCTTGTTTAGACGAGATGCCATCATGTCTACTTGAGGAACTCCCCAAAGACTTGTCACCTCTGCGAAGACTTCTTGGTGGAGGCCCCACTCTCCTGGATGGAGATCGTGTCTGCTGAGGAAGTCTGCTTCCCAGTTGTCCACTCCCAGAATGAAAATTGCTGACAGAGCTCTTACATGTCTTTCTGCCCAGAGGAGAAACCTTGTCACCTCTGCCATTGCTACTCTGCTTTTCGTTCCGCCTTGCCTGTTTATGTACGCGACTGCTGTTACATTGTCCGACTGGATCTGCACGGGATCTTGAAGATGTACCGCTTGTAGAAGGCCGTTGTAAATGGTTCTCAATTCCAGAACGTTTATGTGAAGGCAGGCTTCCTGACTTGACCATTTTCCTTGGAAGCTTTCCCCCTGTGTGACAGCTCCCCAGCCTCGGAGACTTGCAGTCGTGGTTATTAGGACCCAGTCGTGAATCCCAAACCTGCGTCCCTCTAGTAGGTGAGAACTGTGTAGCCACCACAGGAGCGAAATCCTGGCTTTGGGGGACAGGATTATTTTCCAGTGTAGGTGGGATCCGGACCACTTGTCCAACAGGTCCCACTGGAATACTCTGGCATGAAATCGGCCAAACTGTATGGCCTCGTAGGCCGCTACCATTTCCCCCAACAACCGAATGCATTGATGGATCGACACGCTTGTTGGTTTCAATATTTGTTTGACCATTTTCTGGATTTCCAGAGCCTTTTCCACTGGAAGAAATACTCTCCGTACTTCTGTGTCCAGAATCATCCCTAAAAAGGACAATCTTGTCGTCGGTTCCAACTGCGACTTTGGAAAATTCATGATCCAACCGTGTTGTTGGAGTATTGACAGGGAGAGTGCAATGTTCTGCACCAAATGTTCCCTGGATCTCGCTTTTATCAGGAGATCGTCCAGATAAGGAATTATAATGACTCCTTTTTAACGAAGGAGGACCATCATCTCCGCCATCACCTTGGTGAATACCCTCGGTGCCGTGGAGAGTCCGAACGGCAACGTCTGGAACTGGTAATGGCAATCCTGTACTGCGAATCTCAGATAAGCTTGGTGAGGAGGATAAATGGGAACATGCAAGTAAGCATCCTTTATGTCTACTGACACCATGAAGTCCCCCTCCTCCAGACTGGAAATCACTACCCTCAGGGATTCCATCTTGAACTTGAACCTTTTCAGGTAGAGATTCAGATTTTTCAGGTTTAAAATCGGTCTGACCGAGCCGTCCGGCTTCGGAACTACGAAGAGGCTTGAATAAAAACCTTCTCCTTGCTGTGCCAAGGGTACCAGGACAATGACCTGATCCTGACATAATTTTTGAATTGCCGTTGTTACTGCCTCTCTTCCCGGAAGAGAAGCTGGCAAGGTCGATTTGAAAAATCGGCATGGGGGGACGTCTTGAAACTCTAGTTTGTACCCATGGGACACTATTTGTAAGACCAATTGGTCCAGGGCAGATTGAATCCAGATTTGGCTGAAAAGTTTCAGAGGTGCTCCCACCCGAGCGGACTCCCGCAAGGGAGCCCCAGCGTTATGCTGCAGATTTGGCAGAAGCAGGGGTGGACTTCTGCTCCTGCGATCCGGGAGACGCTGCACAGACAATGGTAGGCCTTAGTAGTGTCCCATTGGCCACATCAATAGATCACCTCACTCACTTGCGCCTGTCGGCTCCTTAAGTGAAGCCATTCCAGGCGCAGGGAGAAACACCTTTTCTCTTTTATAACAGGGCCCTGGCTAAAATGCAGGGTGACTCCCACCTTTTAGAAAAAGGTAAACTGCCTGAATTCCTTTTGGGAATCTGAAATTTCTTTTTAGGTTAAAATCAGACTCCCTCCAAGAGACTGTTCAACTCCTGAGGTGGAGGGAAAATTATATTACTTCTTTACTAAAGTAAACCCTCTCCTTGTGGTAAAAGAGGGGGCTTCGTAACTTCTAACACCTCCTTTATAGCTAAAACATGTTTTGAATGCTTTTTGCTAACTTAGGACCTATTCCCCTGGAATCACTAGTGTCGACACAGGAATCAAGAGTCCGTGTCGGTATCAGTTTGTACTACTTGTGCAAATTTGTATGTGACCGAGAGGGGTCCCTGTGGATGAAAGGCAGAACTATTAAAAATCACATCTTCAACAGATTATATTCAGTTTTCTGTATGAGATTCAGTCCAACCTCTTACTGATATGATTCACACTATCATGTAACCTTTCACCTGGAGCCTGGTGTAATATGACACCAGGCTCTTGGTGTCATATTACACCTCTGTGTCTCTAACATGTCTCCCACAGAGGAAGACTTCCCTGCCACAGACATGTCACACACGTGCACAACCATACCACAGACACTCCGGGACTTATAGGGGACAGACCCACAGTAAAATCTGTCAGAGGGACACAGATAGGATTTGCCAGTTCACAACCCAGCGCCAGTAACACAATGTCTGTGAACACAAAATGCCCACTGACATGCAGCGCTTTTATAATGCTAATCACACAATTATATAGCATAAAATTCACTGTGGCCCCCCCTGTTTTGCACCCTGATACTTGTTCAGTAGTGGAGGAGGACCAGCGTAGTCTCTGCAGCTTGAGGAGAGAGAGAAAATGGCGCTGAGCAGTGTGCTGGCTGACTGGGGAGGAAGCTCCACTCTTCAATGGCGTGTTTCTCCTCAGCAATTTATGCCCCTTATTTATGCCAGTTTCCATAGGTTTCATGCTGCCCAGGGCACCCTCCCCCGTGCCCTGCACCTTGCAGTGCCTGTGTATGTGTGGGCAACATGGCGCGCTGCGCTCCCGCCAGCCGTGCGGTACCTTTAGCCGTCACTTTCTTGATTGAAGATCTGTCTTCTAACACTCACCTGTCTTCTGACTTCTGGCTCTGCGAGGGGGCTGACGGGGTGCTGTCGGAGTGAGCATCTAGGCACGGCTAGCGTTCAGTTCCCTTCAGGAGCTAATGGTGTCCTGTCAGCCAGAAGCAGAGCCATGAAACTCTTTAGGAAGTTGGTTGCTACTTCTGCCCCCTTAGTCCTACGAAGCAGGAAGACTGTTGCCAGCAGTTCTCCCTGAAAATAAAAAACATAACATAAGTCTTTTCAGAGAAACTCAGTAGAGCTCCTCTTGAGTGCATCCAGTCTGCCTGGGCACATTTCTAAAACTGAGGTCTGGAGGAGGTGCATAGAGGGAGGAACCAGTTCACACCCTTGAAAAGTCTTAAAGTGCCAATGGCTCCTGCGGAACCGTTTATACCCCATGGTCATGAAATGGTCCCCAGCATCCTCTAGGACGTATGAGAAAAGTGTTTGTACAAACCTGGGTCCTTGGAGACGTTTTTACAGGCAGACTGAGCCCAGCGTTCCCGGAGGACTTGCTTGCTGCATGCTGAAGATGGCTGCCCTGGTGTCTGAGGGAGTGTTGTTTACAGCTCTAGGACAGGACACCTGCAGTAGACTGACCCCCAAGCTGCTGGAGGGTCTACAAGTTAAGCGCCACCTCCCCTTGCTGGTCTACCACCCCAGGTACAGTGCTACAAGGCCTTTATAAATTTAGTGTATACAGTAAAAAAAATCAGTGCCTTATATGCCCTGGTGGTCTAGAGGAATCCCTGACCGAAGCCAGTGTCCACACCAGCGTCGCGGTTTGTCTCCCGGGACAACCGGCGGGCCGCGATTTAATTGTGGGTCCGTTAAGATGGGACCCTCTAACATGCCCCCATATGCCCAGCCATGCAGTCCTGGGGTCCCCACAGTAAGCGGTGCCAGACGCGGTGTGTGGCCCCTTCTGCAAGTACCCGTCTTGGCATTGGCTGTGCGGAAGTTTCGGCTCCAGCGGGGGGTAATGGAGCTGTAGCGCTGACAAGATGAGAAAAAAAAAATTACTTTTAAAATTGAAAGCATAGGGCTGCTATAGCAGCCCCCTGTAAAGGTGCATCCCAGCTTCCAGCTGGCACCAACAAAAAACCTGACCTGTCTGAGCATGGAGGTGGGGTTATAGGGGAGAGGAACCGAACAGTCTGGGAAGCTGACCACCTACAACCCCGATGTTCTCCCTGTGGAGCCCTATGAATCCCGAAGAAGAAATAATAAATAAGAATTTACTTACCGATAATTCTATTTCTCATAGTCCGTAGTGGATGCTGGGGACTCCGTAAGGACCATGGGGAATAGCGGCTCCGCAGGAGACTGGGCACATCTAAAGAAAGCTTTAGGACTATCTGGTGTGCACTGGCTCCTCCCCCTATGACCCTCCTCCAAGCCTCAGTTAGGATACTGTGCCCGGACGAGCGTACACAATAAGGAAGGATTTTGAATCCCGGGTAAGACTCATACCAGCCACACCAATCACACCGTATAACCTGTGATCTGAACCCAGTTAACAGCATGATAACAGAGGAGCCTCTGAAAGATGGCTCACAACAATAATAACCGATTTTTGTAACAATAACTATGTACAAGTATTGCAGACAATCCGCACTTGGGATGGGCGCCCAGCATCCACTACGGACTATGAGAAATAGAATTATCGGTAAGTAAATTCTTATTTTCTCTAACGTCCTAAGTGGATGCTGGGGACTCCGTAAGGACCATGGGGATTATACCAAAGCTCCCAAACGGGCGGGAGAGTGCGGATGACTCTGCAGCACCAAATGAGAGAACTCCAGGTCCTCCTCAGCCAGGATATCAATTTTGTATAATTTTACAAACGTATTTGCTCCTGACCAAGTAGCTGCTCGGCAAAGTTGTAAAGCCGAGACCCCTCGGGCAGCCGCCCAAGATGAGCCCACCTTCCTTGTGGAGTGGGCATTTACAGATTTTTGGCTGTGGCAGGCCTGCCACAGAATGTGCAAGCTGAATTGTACTACAAATCCAACGAGCAATAGTCTGCTTAGAAGCAGGAGCACCCAGCTTGTTGGGTGCATACAGGATAAACAGCGAGTCAGATTTCCTGACTCCAGCCCTCCTGGAAACATATATTTTCAGGGCCCTGACAACGTCTAGCAACTTGGAGTCCTCCAAGTCCCTAGTAGCCGCAGGCACCACAAATAGGTTGGTTCAGGTGAAACGCTGAAACCACCTTAGGGAGAAACTGAGGACGAGTCCTCAATTCCGCCCTGTCCGAATGGAACATCAGATAAGGGCTTTTTCAGGATAAAGCCGCCAATTCTGACACGCGCCTGGCCCAGGCCAGGGCCAACAGCATGACCACTTTCCATGTGAGATATTTTAACTCCACAGATTTAAGTGGTTCAAACTAATGTGACTTTTGGAACCCAAAACTACATTGAGATCCCAAAGTGCCACTGGAGGCACAAAAGGAGGCTGTATATGCAGTACCCCTTTTACAAACGTCTGAACTTCAGGGACTGAAGCTAGTTCTTTTTGGAAGAAAATTGACAGGGCCGAAATTTGAACCTTAATGGACCCCAATTTCAGGCCCATAGACACTCCTGTTTGCAGGAAATGTAGGAATCGACCCAGTTGAATTTCCACCGTCGGGCCTTACTGGCCTTGCACCACGCAACATATTTTCGCCAATTGCGGTGATAATGTTTTTGCGGTTACATCCTTCCTAGCTTTGATCAGGATAGGGATGACTTCATCCGGAATGCCTTTTTTCCTTCAGGATCCGGCGTTCAACCGCCATGCCGTCAAACGCAGCCGCGGTAAGTCTTGGAACAGACAGGGTCCTTGCTGGAGCAGGTCCCTTCTTAGAGGTAGAGGCCACGGATCCTCCGTGAGCATCTCTTGAAGTTCCGGTTACCAAATCCTTCTTGGCCAATCCGGAGCCACGAATATAGTGCTTACTCCTCTCCATCCTATAATTCTCAGTACCTTGGTTATGAGAGGCAGAGGAGGGAACACATACACTGACTGGTACACCCACGGTGTTACCAGAACGTCTACAGCTATTGCCTGAGGGTCCCTGGACCTGGCGCAATACCTGTCGAGTTTTTCCCAACGGTTTATAATCATGTGGAAGACTTCTGGGTGAAGTCCCCACTCTCCCGGGTGGAGGTCGTGCTGAGGAAGTCTGCTTCCCAGTTGTCCACTCCCGGAATGAATACTGCTGACAGTGCTATCACATGATTTTCCGCCCAGCGAAGAATCCTTGCAGCTTCTGCCATTGCCCTCCTGTTTCTTGTGCCACCCTGTCTGTTTACGTGGGTGACTGCCGTGATGTTGTCCGACTGGATCAACACCGGCTGACCTTGAAGCAGAGGTCTTGCTAAGCTTAGAGCATTGTAAATGTCCCTTAGCTTCAGGATATTTATGTGAAGTGATGTCTCCAGGCTTGACCATAAGTCCTGGATATTCCTTCCCTGTGTGACTGCTCCCCAGCCTCGCAGGCTGGCATCCGTGGTTACCAGGACCCAGTCCTGAATGCCGAATCTGCGGCCCTCTAGAAGATGAGCACTCTGCAACCACCACAGGAGGGACACCCTTGTCCTTGGTGACAGGGTTATCCGCTGATGCATCTGAAGATGCGACCCAGACCATTTGTCCAGCAGGTCCCACTGGAAAGTTCTTGCGTGGAATCTGCCGAATGGGATTGCTTCGTAGGAAGCCACCATTTTACCCAGAACCCTTGTGCATTGATGCACTGAGACTTGGCTCGGTTTTAGGAGGTTCCTGACTAGCTCGGATAACTCCCTGGCTTTCTCCTCCGGGAGAAACACCTTTTTCTGGACTGTGTCCAGGATCATCCCTAGGAACAGAAGACAAGTCGTCGGAACCAGCTGCGATTTTGGAATATTGAGAATCCAACCGTGCTGCAGCAACACTACCTGAGATAGTGCTACACCGACCTCCAACTGTTCCCTGGATCTTACCCTTATCAGGGAATCGTCCAAGTAAGGGATAACTAAAATTCCCTTCCTTTGAAGGAATATCTTCATTTCGGCCATTACCTTGGTAAAGACCCGGGGTGCCGTGGACCATCCATCCGGCAGCGTCTGAACTGATAGTGACAGTTCTGTACCATAAACCTGAGGTACCCTTGGTGAGAAGGGTAAATTTTGACATGAAGGTAAGCATCCTTGATGTCCCGAGACATCATGTAGTCCCCTTCTTCCAGGTTCGCAATCACTGCTCTGAGTGACTCAATCTTGAATTTGAACCTCTGTATGTAAGTGTTCAAAGATTTTAGATTTAGAATCGGTCTCACCGAGCCGTCCGGCTTCGGTACCACAACAGTGTGGAATAATACCCCGTTCCCTGTTGCAGGAGGGGTATCTTGATTATCACCTGCTGGGAATACAGCTTGTGAATGGCTTTCAAAACTGTCTCCCTGTCAGAAGGAGACATCGGTAAAGCCGACTTTAGGAAACGGCTAGGGGGAGACGTCTCGAATTCTAATTTGTACCCCTGAGATATCACCTGAAGGATCCAAGGGTCTACTTGCGAGTGAGCCCACTGCGCGCTGAAATTCATTGAGACGGGCCCCCCACCGTGCCTGATTCTGCTTGTAAAGCCCCAGCGTATACTGAGGGCTTGGCAGAGGCGGGAGAGGGTTTCTGTTCCTGGGAACTGGCTGATTTCTGCAGCCTTTTTCCTCTCCCTCTGTCACGGGGCAGAAATGAGGAACCTTTTGCCCGCTTATCCACGAAAAGACTGCGCCTGATAATACGGCGTCTTCTCATGTTGAGAGGCGACCTGGGGTACAAACGTGGATTTCCCAGCTGTTGCCGTGGCCACCAGGTCTGAAAGACCGACCCCAAATAACTCCTCCCCTTAATAAGGCAATACTTCCAAATGCCGTTTGGAATACGCATCACCTGACCACTGACGTGTCCATAACCCTCTACTGGTAGAAATGGACAACGCACTTAGACTTGATGCCAGTCGGCAAATATTCCGCTGTGCATCACGCATATATAGAAATGCATCTTTCAAATGCTCTATAGGCAAAAATATACTGTCCCTATCTAGGGTATCAATATTTTCAGTCAGGGAATCCGACCACGCCAACCCAGCACTGCACATCCAGGCTGAGGCGATTGCTGGTCGCAGTATAACACCAGTATGTGTGTAAATACATTTTAGGATACCCTCCTGCTTTCTATCAGCAGGATCCTTAAGGGCGGCCATCTCAGGAGAGGATAGAGCCCTTACAAGCGTGTGAGCGCTTTATCCACCCTAGGGGGTGTTTCCCAACGCACCCTAACCTCTGGCGGGAAAGGATATAATGCCAATAACATTTTAGAAATTATCAGTTGTTATCGGGGGAAACCCACGCATCATCACACACCTCATTTAATTTCTCAGATTCAGGAAAACTACAGGTAGTTTTTCCTCACCGAACATAATACCCCTTTTTGGTGGTACTCGTATTATCAGAAATGTGTAAAACATTTTTCATTGCCTCAATCATGTAACGTGTGGCCCTACTGGAAGTCACATTTGTCTCTTCACCGTCGACACTGGAGTCAGTATCCGTGTCGGCGTCTATATCCGCCATCTGAGGTAACGGGCGCTTTAGAGCCCCTGACGGCCTATGAGACGTCTGGACAGGCACAAGCTGAGTAGCCGGCTGTCTCATGTCAACCACTGTCTTTTATACAGAGCTGACACTGTCACGTAATTCCTTCCAACAGTTCATCCACTCAGGTGTCGACCCCCTAGGAAGTGACATCACTATTACAGGCAATCTGCTCCGTCTCCACATCATTTTTCTCCTCATACATGTCGACACAAAAGTACCGACATACAGCACACACACAGGGAATGCTCTGATAGAGGACAGGACCCCACTAGCCCTTTGGGGAGACAGAGGGAGAGTTTGCCAGCACACACCAGAGCGCTATATATATACAGGGATAACCTTATATAAGTGTTTTTCCCCTTATAGCTGCTGTATAGTTAATACTGCGCCTAATTTGTGCCCCCCTCTCTTTTTTTAACCCTTTCTGTAGTGTAGTGACTGCAGGGGAGAGCCAGGGAGCTTCCCTCCAACGGAGCTGTGAGGGAAAATGGCGCCAGTGTGCTGAGGAGATAGGCTCCGCCCCCTTATCGGCGGCCTTATCTCCCGTTTCTTTATGTATTTTGGCAGGGGTTAAATGCATCCATATAGCCCAGGAGCTATATGTGATGCATTTTTTTGCCATCCAAGGTGTTTATTATTGCGTCTCAGGGCGCCCCCCCCAGCGCCCTGCACCCTCAGTGACCGGAGTGTGAAGTGTGCTGAGAGCAATGGCGCACAGCTGCAGTGCTGTGCGCTACCTTGTTGAAGACAGGACCTCTTATGCCTTCTGGCTCTGTAAGGGGGCCGGCGGCGCGGCTCTGGGACCCATCCAAGCTGGGCCTGTGATCGTCTCTCTGGAGCTAATGTCCAGTAGCCTAAGAAGCCCAATCCACTCTGCACGCAGGTGAGTTCGCTTCTTCTCCCCTTAGTCCCTCGATGCAGTGAGCCTGTTGCCAGCAGGTCTCACTGAAAATAAAAAACCTAAACTAAAACTTTCACTAAGAAGCTCAGGAGAGCCCCTAGTGTGCACCCTTCTCGTTCGGGCACAGAGATCTAACTGAGGCTTGGAGGAGGGTCATAGGGGGAGGAGCCAGTGCACACCAGATAGTCCTAAAGCTTTCTTTAGATGTGCCCAGTCTCCTGCGGAGCCGCTATTCCCCATGGTCCTTACGGAGTCCCCAGCATCCACATAGGACGTTAGAGAAATAATAATAATGATAATACTTACCTGCTCAGTGCACTGGGGAAACTAGTTTTGTTTCTTCTTATCTAGATTAGCCCCTTCCTTTACATGCACCTGTGATGGGCCAATAAATTGATTGAGCAACTGCCATTCTGTGTATCATATGTCTGGATGAGACATCTTTGTGTACACTAATCAGCATAACCATCAACTCTGTCTACACCAATTCCACTTACACCACAGCATATGTGCTAACGCCCCATTGTGCCCATTCAGCCATAAGTGAAGTTGCAACTGGTATGCAACTTGAAATCACCCATAGTAGTATACAGTCGGATACGGATCATACACTGTTATAAATCACAAGATCCATCAACAATGTATTGGAATGAACAAGCCTTAAAATGTCAATAGTGCAACATATACTTTTATGTGGCAATAGTTGGAGGACAGGAAGGATTAGGTACAAAACACCAGGAAGGGAACAAACAAAAGACCAAAATAAAAAACGGCATATGCATACAGTGCATCCAGAAAGTATTCACAGCGCTACACTTTTTCCACATTTTGTTGTGTTACAGCCGTATTCCAAACTGGAATAAATTCATTTTCCCCCTCAAAATTCTACACACAGTACCCCATAATGACAACGTGAAAACAGTTTTTTTGAGATTTTTGCAACTGTATTAAAAATAATAAGAAATCACATGTACATAAGTATTCACAGCCTTTGCTTAATACTTTGCTGATGCACCTTTGGCAGCAATTACAGCCTCAAGTCTTTGTGACTATGATGCACACCTATCTTTGGTCAGTTTCGCCCATTCCTCTTTGCAGCACCTCTCAAGCTCCATCAGGTTGGATGGGACGTGTCGGTGTACAGCCATTTTCAGATCTCTCCAGAGATGTTCAATCGGATTCAAGTCTGGGCTCTAGCTGGGCCACTAAAGGACATTCACAAAGTAGTCCTGAAGCCACTCCTTTGCTATCTTGGCTGTGTGCTTAGGGTCGTTGTCCTGCTGAAAGATGAACGGTTGCCCCAGTCTGAGGTCAAGAGCATTCTGGAGCAGGTTTTCATCTAGGATGTCTCTGTACATTGCTGCATTCATCTCTCCCTCTATCCTGACTAGTCTCCCAGTTCCTGCCGCTGAAAAACATCCCCACAGCATGATGCTGCCACCACCATGCTTCACTGTAGGGATGGTATTGGCCTGGTGATGAGCTGTGCCTGGTTTCCTCCAAACATGACACCTGGCATTCACACCAAAGAGTTCAATCTTTGTCTCATCAGACCAGAGAATTTTGTTTCTCATGGTCTGAGAGTCCTTCAGGTGCATTTTGGCAAACTCCAGGCGGACTGCCATGTGCTTTTCTCTTTAATCCACTAGGGGACACTGGAGCATTCTGAGACAGTAGGGGTGTGAAGCTTGCAACCGGAGGTGTGGCACAATCTAAAATTAGCATTGTCTGCACAGCCGGCTCCTCCCCCTTCACATCCCTCCTCCCTCAGTTTGGAAAATTGTGCCTAGGAGGTAACAGGCACTGAAGGGAGCTCCATGCTCCATTACAGAAAAGGAGGCTGCGTCAACCTAATGAAAGGGGGGACAAAGTCTTCACATTAGAGAGACAATGATCCCTACTAAAGGGGATCTGCATCTCTCCACAGAAAATCCAACAGTCAGCAGTTAGTGAGTACTGGTTGTATAAGGAGAGTCACTGTTTTTAAGAACTATAGACCCAGGCCGAAGAGAGCTTTTACAGCTCACATTGCTAATCTAACTCCGGCGGACAGGGTCATAGGATCAAGCACTATCCGGCCACCCAATATGTTAATTCAGCCGCGCAACGGCTTACTTTGAATACCTTCCCCGTTCTCCCCGGCCGGCTCTTCACTGAGAGCACCGCTCGCCCCCTCCCACCGCAGAAAAGCTATGTCCCGCTGCACGTCCCCTCCCGCCACCAGCGCACAGCGGGGCGCGGAGGGCTGGGAGAGTCAGAGAGGGGGGGGGGAGAGAGTTGAATAGATAACTGCAGCGCAGCGTCTCCCGCTCTCCTCACTCCGGGCAGCGGATGACAGCAGTAGGCAGCCCCGGTGCATTCTCTGAGCAGCGGCCACGATCTACTGGAGGGGTCCAGCGGACGCTGATCACTCCCTCCTCTCGCACAGGTGCGCTTTAGAAGTGTGTTTGTTAGAGCGCTGGAAGGGGCGCTGGTAGACATTTAATGATGTTAACAAAATATTTCAGTAGCGGCCATCTTTAATATAGAAGAGGCGCTAAGGTGCTGAGAAGGGGAAGCTATACGCCCCCTTTAGTGGAGCCAAACTCCTGACCAGTTAGAACAGGGGGAGGGGCTTTTTAGTATTGCTTCCTCTGCTGCTGCTTGTACTGAAGGATTTTCCATGTGTTTTTACTCAAACATGTTTATGCCTTATATTTTCAAGAGACTTCTAATACATAGATCCTGTGGAAAATAATTATAATTTGCATTTTCAAAGGAATTCTATTGCAAAGATCCTAACGAAACTACACAGAAGGCGGATACCAACTCTAACATCGTAGCTGATTACGGTTGGAGTGGTAGGGTTGCAAATACACTGGTGTTTTAATTTTTTTTTTAATTTTTTATAAATTTATTTTGTACTGCTCCTTTTCTACCTAAAGAAGGGAAAAGTACTTCCAGCCGGATCCGATACCTTCGCTTCCGTCATCTCTCACAGGCTTTCTCTTCCTCGTTTAAAGGGTGAAAGCGCTGCGTAATACCCTGGTGACGGGGTTATACAACATGTCTAAAGCACAACCAAGAAATCCATGTAACAAGAATAGCACGCGGGTTGACAGCTCCGGGGTGAGAACTCCTGCTTAGACAAGAACGCTCCACCTGAGAGCAGTGCTCTCGCTAGGTCATGGCAACCTAGCAAATAAAATCTCCAAGGAGATGGCAGAATCACGCAGGCGGCATTCGGAATGGGCTGCGGGATTCTCTAAGACGATGGAGGAATCTCTCATCAGGTTAACGCCGCCCGCACAGAAACGAAAGTGCGCAAGGCAGTTAAAAGAAGGTGAGTTAATTGATTCTAAACTAGATGCCGATTTTCCAGAAGAGACGGCAATCTCAGGTCTTGAGTCCTTAATTGATACGGTGAAGGAGATCCTGCACTTTAAAGGAGTAAAGGAGCCGAAAGAATTCGACTTGTTCGAATCCCAAAAGCCGCGTTCAGCAGTATTTCCCATTCCTAAATCCCTCCAATCTCAGATGGAGGAGGCTTGGAAACTACCCGACAGACGCTTTCAATTTCCGAAAGGGTTTCAAGTAACTTATCCCCTACCTAAGGGTGTAATGGTTAAGTGGGAGACTCCACCAGTAGGGGATGTTCCCCTAGGAAGGTTGTTGAAGAAGACAATCTTACCAATACCTAATGTAACGACTTTAAAGGACAGCTTTAGAGTAAATTTTCATAGCAGCAGGTGCAGCACAGACACCTGCGATCGTCTGTGCTTGGGTCAACAAGGCCATGGGAGCATGGTCTGGATGTATTGTACAGGCTATTGAGGAGGAAAATAGCTTAGAAGAGATTACCCAACTGGTGGAACACATTCAAAGAATCTGCTTCATACTTGTGTCAAGCCTCAATATATATTAGCAGGATAGCATTGCGCATCTCTGCATCGGCCATATCGGCTAGACGGATTTTATGGCTCAGAGAATGGTAAGGAGACTCTGAGACCAAGCAGGCGGTAGAATCCATCCCCTTTGGGGGAGAGATGCTTTTCGATCCAGAGTTGGACAAGTGGATTTCGCAGGCTACAGCAGGGAAATCCGCCTTGCTTACCTACTCCTTATACGAGAGCTGCTCTACAGGCTAGGAGAGGTTATTCGGGACCAGCGTTTCATTCATTTAGACCGCAGTCCTTTCGTGCCCGAGGAAGAGGTTTCGGTGCACGTGGAGCTAGAAGTAGAGGCCGTTCACAGGCAAATACCAGAAAGCAGGATTTACCTGCTGACAAGACCGTGGCATGACGGTCTCCCAGCTTTCCTGGTGTCCCCCTTGGTGGGTGCACGTCTGGAGGGTTTTCGGGACATCTGGGCCAAAACCTCACCAGGACTTTGTCTAAACAACTTAATCTCCCAGGGGTACGAAATGGATTTTCTGCATATCCCTATTTGGACTCCTCACCAAGCTTACTTAAGGTTTGCACTGGTAAATGATCACTACCAATTCAGAGCCCTACCATTTGGTCTGTCGTCTGCTCCAAGAATCTTTACGAAGGGCATGGCGATAATGGTTGCAGGATTGAGACTGTTGGGGGTCACGATAATACCTTATCTACATGATCTACTTACCAAGGCCTCCTCTCAGGAACAGCTGATAAGAGATGCTCGGACATCTCATCAATTTCTCATTCGACATGGGTGGATTGTGAGCTTCCAAAAATACAATCTCATACCAACCCAACGGATTCAATTCCTCAGTCTCATCTTGGACACGGTAAACTTGAGAGTCTTCCTACCAGAGAGCAAGATCCAGGACCTACAGAGTTAGTGGCTCCGGTACTACAGACACAGACTGTTTCTCTACACCTCTGTGTGCAACTTCTCGGAAAGATGGTGGCGTCGTTCGACGCTCTCCAGTACGGCAGACTTCATTCCCGACCATTCCAGATGACCCTCATTGCTCAGAGAGCGGGTTCGCACTGGCTTCTGCGTCAAAGAATCTGACTTCCACCGCGCATACGAACCTCCTTGATTTGGTGGTCGTTACACCAGAATCTCACAGCAGGCAAGAGATGCAGCGTTTGGGATTGGAGGATCCTGACAACAGACGCCAGTCGCAGAGATTGGGGTGCCGTCCTAGACAAACATCAGTTTCAGGGCAGATGGAAGTTACAGGAGAGCACACTACCCTTCAACATTCTAGAACTGAGAGCTCTTTACAATGCGCTTCTCTTGTCCGAAGACCTGGTCCTAGGTCAACACTTAAAGATTCAGTAGGACGATGTCACGACGGCGGCTTATATAAGCCGTCAGAGAGAAACAAACAGCAGGATGGCGTTCACGGAAGCCACAAAGATCTTGTTAGGGGCAGACAGGCGAAACATCATCCTCTCGGCAGTGTTCATTCCAAGTGTGGAGAGCTGGGAAGCGGATTATCTCAGTCGCTAGGACATACATCCGGGAGAGTGGTGCCTCCACCCACAGATTTTCAACATGGTGGTGAGGAGATGGGGTCTACCTCAAGTGGTCCTCATGGCGTCTCGGCAAAACTATCAGCTGCCCAGATATGTGTCCAGGACAAGAGATCCAGCAGCAGACGGAGTGGACGCATTAACACTTCCTTGGTGTTACAGGAGGGCGTACATTTGTCCACCCTTCCCCCTTGTACCCAGGGTCCTGAAAAGGTTGAAACGAGAGCGAGTGTGGGCGATTCTAATCGCACCAGATTGGCCCCGCGGAAGTTGGTATTCAGACCTGTGAGTTTGCTAGCGGAAGAACCTTGGCGTTTACCTCACAGAGAGGACATGCGGTCTCAGGGACCGTTTCACCCAGACCTGCACAGGCTGCGTTTGACGGCATGGTTATTGAATCCTGGATCTTACTGAACGGAGGAAGACCACGAACGGCCATTCCTACGATGTTTGCCGCTAGGAAGCCGGTAACAGCCATGCACTACTACAAGATTTGGCAGAGGTACATGGACTGCTGTCAAGACCGTGGGTGGAATTCGGTGAATTTCCAATTATCCGGACTTCTACTCTTCCTTCAGGCCGGTCTGGATGTAGGACTGAGGCGGAGCTCTCTGAAGGTTCAAGATTCAGGTCTCTCATCCTATTTCAACAGCGGTTAGCATCCTTGCCAGCGGTTCAAATCGTTTTACACAGTGTTCTGAGGATGCAGTCCCCTTTTCGTCATCCTCTTGCACCATGGGACTTAAAATTGGTGTTGGAATTTTTGATATCACATACTTTTGAGCAGTTTGCAAGAACAGACCTGTAATATCTCTCTTGGAAGGTCACATTATTGCTTGCCTTGGCTTCGGCCAGGCGGGTTTCTGAGTTGGGCACCCTATCGTGTAAGTGTCCCTTTTTAATTTTTCATGAGGATCGGGCAGAACTCTGTACAAGAGCAGATTTCCTTCCTAAGGTTGTTTCGGGGTTTCATGTAAACTAGCCAATTGTGGTCCCAGCTTTCCAGGGTCTCGCAGATGGGGACGTGTTCTTGGATGTTGTCAGAGCTTTACGGGTATACGTGCAAGTTACATCGTCCTTCAGAAAGTCGGACCATTTGTTTGTTTTGTAGGATGGGCCTAATAAGGGTTGGCCAGCATCTAAGCAGGCTTTGTCTAGATGGATTAGACTAGCCATTCGGCTAGCTTATATTTCCTGTGGAAAACAGTTTCCGGTTAAGTCGGGTGCACATACCACCCGATCAGTGGGTGCCTCATGGGCGGCTGCCAGGGGTGTTTCAATTACTCAACTTTGCAGAGCGGCGACGTGGTCCTCAGCCCACACGTTCGCAAAATTTTACAAGTTTGATACCTTTGCGTCCGAAGATGCTAAGTTCGTACGTTTCGTTTTGCAGGTCACCGACAGCACTCCCTCCCTGGGGGATAACTTTGGGACGTCCCCTACTGTCTCAGAATGCTCCAGTGTCCCCTAGTGGATGAAAGAGAAAAGAGGATTTTGGTACTTACCGATAAATCCATTTCTCTGAATCCTCTAGGGGACACTGGACGCCCGCCTCGGTGCTGTCGGCCTGCTGTGTTTAAAATTCTTGCTTACGCAGTTCGTACAAACAGCATTGGTTTTTCGATTAAGAGTTTCTGGGATGCTGTTTGCTATATTGTACGGTTCGGTTTCTCGCCTGGTGCTCTAGTATCATGTCCTATTCTCTCAGTCAAATTTTCCAAACTGAGGGAGGAGGGATGTGAAGGGGGAGGAGCCGGCTGTGCAGACAATGCTAATTTTAGATTGTGCCACACCTCCGGTTGCAAGCTTCACACTCCTACTGTCTCAGAATGCTCCAGTGTCCCCTAGAGGATTCAGAGAAATGGATTTATCGGTAAGTACCAAAATCCTCTTTTTACTAAGGAGTGGCTTCCGTCTGGCCACTATACCATACAGGCCTGATTGGTGGATTGCTGCAGAAATGGTTGTCCTTCTGGAAGGTTCTCCTCTTTCCACAGAGGAATGCTGTAGCTCTGACAGAGTTACCATCGGGTTCTTGGTCACCTCCCTAACTAGGGCCCTTCTCTCCCGATTTATTAGTTTAGACGGACGGACAGCTCTAGGAAGAGTACTGGTGGTTCCAAACTTCTTCCATTTACAGATGATGGAGGCCACTGTGCTCACTGGGTCCTTCAAAGCAGCAGATATTTTTCTGTACCCTTCCCCAGATTTGTGCCTTGAGACAATCCTGTCTCGGCGGTCTACAGACAATTCCTTTGCCTTCATGCTTGGTTTGTGCTCAGACGGGCATTGTCAAGTGTGGGACCTTATATAGACAGGTGTGTGCCTTTCCAAATCATGTCCAATCAACTGAATTTACCACAGGTGGACTCCAATTAAGCTGTAGGAACATCCTAAGGATGATCAGTGGAAACAGGATGCACCCGAGCTTAATTTTAAGATTCATGGCAAAGGCTGTGAATACATATGTACATGTGATTTCTTAGTTTATTTTTAACAATTTTGGAAAAATATCTAAAAAAACAAACAAAACTTTTTTCACATTGTTATTATGGGATATTGTGTGTAGAATTTTGAGGGAAAAAAATAATTTATTCTAGTTTGAAATAAGGCTGTAACATAACAAAATGTGGAAAAAATGAAGTGCTGTGAATACTTTCCGGATGCACTGTACATAAAAATCACAATGCATAAAAGTTATTGAAAAATCAGAAAACACGTTCCCATAATCATGAATACACTTGGGACTTACAAATAAGCAAAATACAGTATATACAGGATATCAATAATGAAGGAGGTTCGCTCCTTACCCTGCCACAGGCTTACTCAACCGTGGTCCTCAAGGCACACCAACAGTGCAGGTTTTAGTGACATCCAGGCTTCAGCACAGATGGTTAAATAAAAATAACTGAGGTACTAATTAAGTGACCTGTGTTCAAGCCTGGATATCACTAAAACCAGGACTGTTAAGGGCCCTACACATTGAGCGATCCGCCGCCAGCTGCCCGGCGGCGGATACGGCCGACGGGCGACCCGGCGGCGGGGGGAGTGAAGTTTCTTCACTCCCCCAGTCACCCGTCTCCATAGCAGTGCAGGCAAATATGGACGAAATCGTCCATATTGGCCTGCATGCACAGCTGACGGGGGGCACCAGCGATGAACGAGAGCGGGGCCGCGCATCGTTCATCGCTGGTGCCTCCACACTCAAAGATATGAACGGTATCTCGTTCATTAATGAACGAGATCGTTCATATCTTTGAGTATTATCGCCCAGTGTGTAGGGCCTATTAGTGTGCCTTGAGGACAAAGATTGAGAATGCTTGCCCTACCAACTCAGTGCAGAAATAGACACAGAGCAGATCACCTGAGTCAAAGTAATGTGATTTAGAGTACCTTAGAAAAATATATACAGTAAGGTATCGCCATAAAGTGAGTCACCTGTAACCACATTGTCCAACAAGGACTATGAACCAGAAAATTATTGTACCTAAAACAAATCACTCAATCTGCTAAATAAGACTCAGCATCATTGGATGAGCCATTGTAAAGGCGCAGTCTAGATAGATACAGTAATGCAAATTTTTTCCTCTGCTGGATCAAATGGGAGCAAAGAAGAAAGAATTACTTTCTGGCCTTCATAAGTTCAGCGGAATAGTCTTGAAGCAAAAACAGCTTGTTTCCTTCCCAGGACATAGAACAATTCTTGCGGGAGGCATTCCAGAATGCTTCTTTATATAAATAATTCAGGCATTTAAACAGAACCACGCAGGGTTCTGGTTCCGGATTGTGTGCATAAAGGACCCACTCTGTGAGCTCACTCAATCACTAACTCGCTACAAACATCTTGAATCTGCAACAGCGGTGGCAGCACCTCCCTTCACTGTTTCTGGGAGCCCCACAATCCGGAGGTAGTTCCTCCTAAACCTATTTTCTAGGTCATCAATGTAATTTATTTATTATTTATTATCAGTTTCTTATATAGTGCAGCATATTCCGTTGCGCTTTACAATTAATATGTGATAGTGTGAGCTTTGTTGTGCCTTTTTCAATTAGGCCATATCCGCAAACATTTCCCCCATTCTGGACTCCGTGTCCTGTACTCTTTGTTAGTTGGAAAAGCTGGGAAGAAATACCAGCTGTCTGCTCAGCCAGAAGGGAACCTATAGCTGCCCTTATTGCATCCACCATATCCCTATATGTAACAGGGGTGTCAGGAGTGGATAGAGCTCCGGGAGAGTCTCTGAGAATGAATTCAGAACAGTTCCCTCCCTCTAAGCACATATCAGGGGATGAGGGAGCAGAGTCTCCGGCGTCATATTGGATTCGTCCCTGCAGCTCTTTCTGCGGGGTATTGGCGGCAGGAGGAATCTATCCATGCAGCACAAGAGACCCTTCGGTGGGGAAAGTGCTTTGCGGTGAGTAGCTGGAAGCCCAGGCAGGGTAGTGGGAGTGTATACAGAGCAGCAGCAGTGGAACGTCTCCCCGACACAGCTCACATGCAGGGGCTGGAACAGGAAGTACAATTCATTATTTTAAAACAAAAAGTACCTGGTACTTTGGCTTTTGCATCACTTTTTTTTTTAATCTCTTTATTTATAACAGAAAACACAACCAATACAAAGAGGGAATAGCTGGAGCAATAGGAGCAATATAAATTAACCGGAGTGACGACAATCAGAATACATAAAATGCAGTGAGTTAAAGCTCATTAACAAACTAAATTTCTCAAAAAGCAAAAAAGAATATATATGTTTATAACATGCGCCAAGCAGCCTAGTCCTATTTCCAAGCCACACTCTTGCTCATATACAATACCCAATCTGAAAATGAAATAAAACCAAAAGGCGCTGTCTGTATTATCAATGTCCCCTTAGTGAAAGTAGACTGCAACGGACACTATTATCTTCAGATTCTCTCAGCACATCCACTCCCGCCTCTCCAATGCATAGAGAAGAAGGAAACAAGACAACTGGTGAGAATTCTGGGTCACATCTATATCACACTTTACAGTGTAAGAATCCTCATGACACTCACCTTAAAGAAGTGGATTACGTTCACATAAACGTTTCTTTGGGCATCTCTGAATGGCTTCAAGAACTGGCCTTTACCTTCATGCCTGGACTGGATAACAATCCAATATACTCTCAAAGAACCTTATGTCCACCGTACTTCCAGGTATTATACCCAACATATTCTACCATACGTGGAGGTTAAAAATCAAAATCAAAATTGTAATACCTACCGGTAAATCCTTTTCTCCTGGTCCGTAGAGGATGCTGGGGTCCATTTCATGACCATGGGGTATAGACGGTTCCGCAGGAGCCATGGGCACTTTAAGACTTTTCAAGGGTGTGAACTGGCTCCTCCCTCTATGCCCCTCTTCCAGACCTTAGTTATAGGAACTGTGCCCAGGGAGACTGCCGTTTCAAGGAAAGGATTTACTTTTATACTAATGGTGAGATTCATACCAGCTCACACCTCAACCATGCCGCACAACATGGCATTCAACATAACACACGCCAACATGCATGAACTATTTACAGCAACATGCTGAAAACAAATTTAAACACACTTGTGTAACTAACTGAACAAAACTGCAGGTAAAGTACGCACTGGGTCGGGCGCCCAGCATCCTCTACGGACTAGGAGAAAAGGATTTACCGGTAGGTATTAAAATCCTGTTCTCATACGTCCTAGAGGATGCTGGGGTCCATTTCATGACCATGGGGTTTATACCAAAGCTCCAGTACGGGCGGAAGAGTGCGGATGACCCTGCAGCACCGACTGACCAAACTTGAGGTCCTCATCGGCCAAAGTGTCAAACTTATAAAATTTAGCAAAAGTGTTTGACCCTGACCAAGTAGCTGCTCGGCAAAGTTGCAATGCCAAGACCCCCCGGGCAGCCGCCCAGGACGAGCCCACCTTCCTAGTAGAATGGGCCTTCACCGACGTAGGTAACGGCAATCCAGCCGTAGAATGAGCGTGCTGAATCGTACCTCTGATCCAGCGCGCAATAGTCTACTTAGAAGCAGGACACCCAATCTTGCTGGGAGCATACAGGACAAACAGAGCCCCTGTTTTCCGTAACCAAGCTGTTCTTGCGACATAAATCTTCAAAGCTCTAACCACAGCTAGAGACTGTGACTCAGTGAAAGTATCAGTAGCTACTTGCACCACAATAAGTTGGTTTATGTGGAAGAACGAAACCACCTTTGGAAGAAATTGTTGACGAGTTCTTAACTCTGCCCTATCTTCATGGAAGATCAGGTAAGGGCTCTTGTGAAACAAGGCCCCCAACTCAGACACCCGCCTTGCGGATGCCAAGGCCAAAAGCATCACCACTTTCCAAGTGAGAAAACTTCAATTCTATCTCCTGCAGAGGTTCAAACCAATCTGATTGAAGGATCTGCAACACCACATTAAGGTCCCATGGTGCCACTGGAGGCACAAATGGAGGCTGGATGTGCAGAACCCCTTTCATGAACGTCTGAACTTCTGGAAAGGAGGCCAATTGTTTTTGAAAGAAAACTGATAAGGCCGAAATCTGGACCTTGATTGACCCCAATCTAAGGCCCGCATCCCCCCTGCCTGCAGAAAATGGAGAAAACGTCTCAACTCAAACTCTTCCGTAGGAGCCTTCTTGGATTCACACCAAGACACATATTTTCTCCAAATACGGTGGTAATGTTTAGACGTTACTCCTTTCCTGGCCTGAATAACAGTGGGGATAACTTCCCTGGGAATACCCTTTTGGGCTAGGATCCGGCGCTCAACAGCCATGCCGTCAAACGTAGCCACGACAAGTCTTGATACACACCTGGCCCCTGCTGTAGTAGGTCCTCTCGAGGAGGAAAAGGGCGAGGATCTTCTATGAGCAACTCCTGAAGATCTGGATGCCAAGCCCTCCTTGGCCAGTCTGGGGCAATGAAGATTGCTCAAACTCTTGTTGTTCTTATTATTTTGAGAACTTTTGGAATCAGTGGAAGTGGAGGGAAAACATATACCGACCGAAACACCCACTGGGTCACCAGTGCATCCACTGCTATTGCTTGAGGGTCTCTCGACCTGGAACAATATCTCTGAAGCTTCTTGTTTAATCGAGATGCCATCATGTCTACTTGAGGAACTCCCCAAAGACTTGTCACCTCTGCAAAGACTTCTTGGTGGAGGCCCCACTCTCCTGTATGGAGATAGTGTCTGCTGAGGAAGTCTGCTTCCCAGTTGTCCACTCCCGGAATGAAAATTGCTGACAGAGCTCTTACATGTCTTTCTGCCCAGAGGAGAATCCTTGTCACCTCTGCCATTGCCGCTCTGCTTTTCGTTCCGCCTTGCCTGTTTATGTACGCGACTGCTGTTACATTGTCCGACTGGATCTGCACGGGATGATCTTGAAGAAGATGTACCGCTTGTAGAAGGCCGTTGTAAATGGCTCTCAATTCCAGAACGTTTATGTGGAGGCAGGCTTCCTGACTTGACCATTTTCCTCGGAAGCTTTCCCCCTGTGTGACAGCTCCCCAGCCTCGGAGACTTGCATCCGTGGTTATTAGGACCCAGTCGTGAATCCCAAACCTGCGTCCCTCTAGTAGGTGAGAACTGTGTAGCCACCACAGGAGCGAAATCCTGGCTTTGGGGGACAGGATTATTCCGGTGCATGTGTAGGTGGGATCCAGACCACTTGTCCAACAGGTCTCACTGGAATACTCTGGCATGAAATCGAAAAAAAATTGAATGCATTGATGGATCAACACGCTTGTTGGTTTCAATATTTGTTTGACCATTTTCTGGATTTCCAGAGCATTTTCCACTGGAAGAAATACTCTCCGTACTTCTGTGTCCAGAATCATACCTAAAAAGGACAATCTTGTCGTTGGTTCCAACTGCGACTTTGGAAAAGTCATGGAGTATTGACAGGGAGAGTGCGATGTTCTGCACCAAATGTTCCCTGGATCTCGCTTTTATCAGGAGATCGTCCAGATAAGGATTATATTGACTCCTTTTTGATGAAGGAGCTCCATCATCTCCTCCATCACCTTGGTGAATACCCTCGGTGCCGTGGAGAGTCCAAGCGGCAACGTCTGGAGCTGGTAACGGCAATCCTGTACTGCGAATCTCAGATAAGCTTGGTGAGGAAGATAAATAGGAACATGCAAGTAAGCATCCTTTATGTCTACTGACACCATGAAGTCCCCCTCCTCCAGACTGGAAATCACTACCCTCAGGGATTCTATCTTGAACTTGAACCTTTTCAGGTAGAGATTCAGATTTTTCAGGTTTAAAATTGGTCTGACCGAGCCGTCCAGCTTTGGAACTACGAAGAGGCTTGAATAAAAACCTTCTTGCTGTGACAAGGGTACCAGGACAATGACCTGATCCTGACAATTTTTGAATTGCCGTTGTTACTGCCTCTCTTTCTGGAAGAGAAGCTGGCAAGGTCGATTTGAAAAATCGGCATGGGGGGACGTCTTGAAACTCTAGTTTGTACCCATGGGACACTATTTGTAAGACCAATTGGTCCAGGCCAGATTGAATCCAGATTTGGCTGAAAAGTTTCAGACGTGCTCCCACCCGAGCGGACTCCCGCAAGGGAGCCCCAGCGTTATGCTGCAGATTTGGCAGAAGTAGGGGTGGACTTCTGCGCCTGCGATCCGGGAGACGCTGCGGATTTCTTTCCTTTTCCCCTTCCCCTACCTGCAAAAAAGGGGGAACCTTTGGCCTTTTTTTGTATTTGTTGGGCTGAAAGGACTGCATGTGAGAGTGATGTGTCTTTTTCGCCGGTGTAGGAGCATAAGGCAAGAATGTCGACTTACCTGCGGTAGCCGCCGAGACTAACTCATTCAGCCCATCACCAAACAAGGCCTCACCTTTATACGGGAGAGCCTCCAGCATTCCACTGGCAAATCTACAACGCCAGATACTGCCAATATATTTCATGGTTTCTAGTACGTACGCAGCAGCGTCTTTGATATGACCTAACGTTAGAAGTATCTCGTCTCCAACTATTGTGTCAATGTCTAATGACAAGTTTTCTGACCACTTCTCAATAGCACTACTCACCCACGCACAGACAATGGTAGGCCTGAGTAGTGTCCCATTGGCCACATCAATAGATCACCTTACACACTTGCGCCTGTCGGCTCCTTAAGTGAAGCCATTCCAGGCGCAGGGAGAAACACCTTTTCTCTTTTATGACAGGGCCCTGTCTAAAATGCGGGGTGACTCTCACCTTTTGGAAAAAGGTTAAGCTGCCTGAATTCCTTTTGGGAATCTGAAATTTCTTTTCAGGTTAAAATAAGAATTTACTTACCGATAATTCTATTTCTCATAGTCCGTAGTGGATGCTGGGACTCCGTCAGGACCATGGGGAACAGCGGGCTCCGCAGGAGACAGGGCACATCTAAAAAAGCTTTTAGGTCACATGGTGCGTACTGGCTCCTCCCCCTATGACCCTCCTCCAAGCCTCAGTTAGGTACTGTGCCCGGACGAGCGTACACAATAAGGAAGGATCTTGAATCCCGGGTAAGACTCATACCAGCCACACCAATCACACCGTACAACTTGTGATCTGAACCCAGTTAACAGTATGATAACACAAACGAAGTAGCCTCTGAACAGATGGCTCACAACAACAGTAATAACCCGATTTTTGTAACAATAACTATGTACAAGCATTGCAGACAATCCGCACTTGGGATGGGCGCCCAGCATCCACTACGGACTATGAGAAATAGAATTATCGGTAAGTAAATTCTTATTTTCTCTAACGTCCTAGTGGATGCTGGGACTCCGTCAGGACCATGGGGATTATACCAAAGCTCCCAAACGGGCGGGAGAGTGCGGATGACTCTGCAGCACCGAATGAGAGAACTCCAGGTCCTCTTTAGCCAGAGTATCAAATTTGTAAAATTTTACAAACGTGTTCTCCCCTGACCACGTAGCTGCTCGGCAAAGTTGTAATGCCGAGACTCCTCGGGCAGCCGCCCAGGATGAGCCCACTTTCCTTGTGGAATGGGCCTTTACAGATTTAGGCTGTGGCAGGCCTGCCACAGAATGTGCAAGTTGGATTGTACTACATATCCAACGTGCAATCGTCTGTTTAGACGCAGGAGCACCCAACTTGTTGGGTGCATACAATGTAAACAACGAGTCAGATTTTCTGACTCCAGCTGTCCTTGAAATATATATTTTTAATGCTCTGACAACGTCCAGTAACTTGGAGTCCTCCAAGTCGCTAGTAGCCGCAGGCACCACAATAGGCTGGTTCAAGTGAAATGCCGAAACCACCTTAGGGAGAAATTGAGGACGTGTCCTCAATTCTGCCCTGTCCGAATGGAATATCAGATATGGGCTTTTGTATGACAAAGCTGCCAACTCCGAAACTCTCCTGGCTGAAGCCAGGGCCAACAGCATGGTTACCTTCCATGTAAGGTATTTTAAATCTACCGATTTTAAAGGCTCAAACCAATGAGATTTGAGAAAATTTAGAACCACGTTCAAATCCCACGGTGCCACTGGAGGCACTATTGGGGGTTGTATATGTAGTACACCTTTGACAAAAGTTTGTACTTCAGGCACTGACGCCAATTCCTTCTGGAAGAAAATTGATAAGGCCGAAATTTGAACTTTAATGGACCCCAATTTGAGGCCCATAGACAATCCTGCTTGCAGGAAATGTAAGAATCGACCCAATTGAAATTCTTCCGTTGGAGCCTTCTTGGCCTCACACCACGCAACATATTTTCTCCAAATGCGGTGATAATGTTGTGCGGTCACTTCTTTCCTGGCTTTAATTAAAGTAGGAATAACTTCCTCAGGAATGCCCTTCTCTTTTAGAATCCGGCGTTCAACCGCCATGCCGTCAAACGCAGCCGCGGTAAGTCTTGGAACATACAAGGTCCCTGCTGAAGCAGATCCCTTCTTAGAGGTAGAGGCCACGGATCCTCCGTGAGCATCTCTTGAAGTTCCGGATACCAAGTTCTTCTTGGCCAGTCCGGAGCTACCAGTATTGTTCTTACTCCTCTTTTCCGTATAATTCTCAGTACCTTTGGTATGAGAGGCAGAGGAGGGAACACATACACTGACTGGTACACCCACGGTGTTACCAGAGCGTCCACAGCTATTGCCTGAGGGTCTCTTGACCTGGCGCAATACCTGTCCAATTTTTTGTTGAGGCGAGACGCCATCATGTCCACCTTTGGTTTTTCCCAACGGTTCACAATCATGTGGAAAACTTCTGGATGAAGTCCCCACTCTCCCGGGTGAAGGTCGTGTCTGCTGAGGAAATCTGCTTCCCAGTTGTCCACTCCCGGGATGAACACTGCTGACAGTGCTACGACATGATTCTCCGCCCAGCGCAGAATCCTTGCAGCTTCTGCCATTGCACTCCTGCTTCTCGTGCCGCCTTGTCGGTTTACGTTGGCGACTGCCGTGATGTTGTCGGACTGGATCAACACCGGCTGACCCTGAAGCAGCGATTTTGCCAGGCTTAGAGCATTGTAGATCGCTCTTAGCTCCAGTATATTTATGTGAAGAGACGTCTCCAGGTTTGACCACACGCCCTGGAAGTTTCTTCCCTTTGTGACTGCTCCCCAACCTCGTAGGCTGGCATCCGTAGTCACCAGGACCCAGTCCTGTATGCCGAATCTGCGGCCCACTAACAGATGGGCAGTCTGCAACCACCACAGGAGAGACAACCTTGTTCTCGGTGACAGTGTTATCCGCTGATGCATGTGCAGATGCGATCCGGACCATTTGTCCAGCAGATCCCACTGAAATGTTCGTGCATGGAATCTGCCGAATGGAATCGCTTCGTACGAAGCCATCATCTTTCCCAGGACTCTTGTGCATTGATGTACTGACACAGTTCCTGGTTTTAGGAGGTTCTTGACAAGTTCGGATAACTCCCTTGCTTTCTCTTCCGGGAGAAATACCTTTTTCTGAACAGTGTCCAGAATCATGCCCAGGAACAGCAGATGTGTTGTCGGGGTCAATTGAGATTTTGGAAGATTTAGAATCCACCCGTGTTGCTGAAGCACTACTTGTGTTAGCGCTACACCGACTTCCAGCTGTTCTCTGGACTTTGCCCTTATCAGGAGATCGTCCAAGTAAGGGATAATTAATACGCCTTTTCTTCGTAGAAGAACCATCATTTCGGTCATTACCTTGGTAAAGACCCGAGGGGCCGTGGACAACCCAAACGGCAGCGTTTGAAACTGATAATGACAGTCTTGTATCACGAACCTGAGATACCCTTGGTGTGAGGGGTAAATCGGGACATGTAGATAAGCATCTTTTATGTCCAAGGACACCATGAAGTCTCCTTCTTCCAGATTCGCTATCACTGCTCTGAGTGACTCCATCTTGAACTTGAATTTCTTTATGTACAGGTTCAAGGATTTCAGATTTAGAATAGGCCTTACCGAACCGTCCGGTTTCGGTACCACAAATAGTGTGGAATAATACCCCTTTCCCTGTTGTAGGAGGGGTACCTTGACTATCACCTGCTGAGAATACAGCTTGTGAATGGCTTCCAAAACCGACGTCCTTTCTGAGGGAGACGTTGGTAAAGCAGACTTTAGGAACCGGCGAGGGGGAGACCTTTCGAACTCCAGCATGTAACCCTGAGATACTATCTGCAGGACCCACGGGTCCACTTGTGAGTGAACCCATTGATTGCTGAAAATCTTGAGTCGACCCCCCACCGTTCCTGAGTCCGCTTGTAAAGCCCCAGCGTCATGCTGATGGCTTTGTAGAAGCCGGGGCGGGCTTCTGTTCCTGGGCAGGGGCTGCTTGCTGCCCTTTCTTACCCTTTCCTCTGCCTCGCGGCAGATAAGACTGTCCTTTTGGTCGCTTTTTATAGGAGCGAAAGGACTGCGGCTGAAAAGACGGTGTCTTTTTCTGTTGGGAGGGGGTCTGAGGTAAAAAAGTGGATTTGCCGGCAGTTGCCGTGGCCACCAGGTCCGAAAGACCGACCCCAAACAATTCCTCTCCTTTATATGGCAATACTTCCATATGCCTCTTGGAATCCGCATCACCTGACCACTGTCGCGTCCATAAACTTCTTCTGGCAGATATGGACATCGCGCTTACTCTTGATGCTAGAGTACAAACATCCCTCTGAGCATCTCGCATATAAAGGAAAGCATCCTTTAATTGCTCTGGAGTCAATAAAATACTGTCCCTATCCAGGGTATCAATATTTTCAGTCAGGGAATCCAACCACACTACCCCAGCACTGCACATCCAGGCTGAGGCTATTGCCGGTCGCAGTATAACACCAGTATGTGTGTATATACTCTTCAGTGTAGTTTCCAGCCTCCTATCTGCTGGATCCTTGAGGGCGGCCGTATCAGGAGACGGCAACGCCACTTGCTTTGATAAACGTGTGAGCGCCTTATCCACCCTAGGGGGTGTTTCCCAGCGCGCCCTAACCTCTGGTGGGAAAGGGTATAATGCCAATAACTTCTTGGAAATTAGCAGTTTTCTATCGGGGTTAACCCACGCTTCATCACACACGTCATTCAATTCCTCTGATTCTGGAAAAAATACAGGTAGTTTTTTCACCCCCCACATAATACCCCTTTTTGAGGTACCAGCAGTATCAGAGATCTGCAAAGCCTCCTTCATTGCCGTGATCATATAACGTGTGGCCCTATTGGAAAATACGTTTGTTTCTTCACCGTCGACACTAGATTCATCTGTGTCGGTACCCGTGTCGACTGACTGAGGTAAAGGACGTTTTACAGCCCCTGACGGTGTCTGAGACGCCTGAACCGGTAATTACTGGTTTGCCGGGCGTCTTATTTCGTCAACTGACTTTTGTAATGTGCTGACATTATCACGTAATTCCATAACTAAAGCCATCCATTCCGGTGTCGACTCCCTAGGGGGTGACATTACCATCATCGGCAATTGCTCTGCCTCCACACCAACATCGTCCTCATACATGTCGACACACACGTACCGACACACAGCAGCCACACAGGGAATGCTCTAATCGAAGACAGGACCCCCTAGCCCTTTGGGGAGACAGAGGGAGAGTTTGCCAGCACACACCAAAAGCGCTATAAATGTATATAAACAACCCTAGAAGGTGTTGTTTACTATATATGCGCTCTTAATATATAAATATCGCCAATTTATGCCCCCCTTCTCTTTGTTACCCTGTTTCTGTAGTGCAGTGCAGGGGAGAGACCTGGGAGCCTTCCTCACCAGCGGAGCTGAGCAGGAAAATGGCGCTGAGTGCTGAGGAGAATAAGCTCCGCCCCTTTTTCGGCGGGCTTTTCCCCGGTTTTTAAGAAACTGGCCTGGGTTAAAATACATACATATAGCCTTAATGGCTATATGTGATGTATTTATTTTGCCACTAAAGGTAATTATATTGCTGCCCAGGGCGCCCCCAGCAGCGCCCTGCACCCTCCGTGACTGAGTCAGTGAGCCGTGTGACAACAATGGCGCACAGCTGCCGTGCTGTGCGCTACCTTCAAGAAGACTGAGGAGTCTTCTGCCGCCTGCTTTCCGGACCTCCGTTCTGCCGTCTCTTCAGCGTCTGTAAGGGGGATCGGCGGCGCGGCTCCGGGACGAACCCCAGGCTGACCTGTGTTCCGACTCCCTCTGGAGCTAAGTGTCCAGTAGCCTAAGACTCCAATCCATCCTGCACGCAGGTGAGTTGGAAATCTCTCCCCTAAGTCCCTCGATGCAGTGATCCTGTTGCCAGCAGGAATCACTGAGATTGAAACCTAAAAAAAAACTTTTCTAAACAGCTCTTTAGGAGAGCCACCTAGATTGCACCCTCTCGGACGGGCACAAAAACCTAACTGAGGCTTGGAGGAGGGTCATAGGGGGAGGAGCCAGTACGCACCATGTGACCTAAAAGCTTTTTTAGATGTGCCCTGTCTCCTGCGGAGCCCGCTGTTCCCCATGGTCCTGACGGAGTCCCAGCATCCACTAGGACGTTAGAGAAAAGAGACTGTTCCTGAGGTGGAGGGAAAATTACATTACTTCTTTACTAAAGTAAACCCTCTCCTTGTGGTAAAAGAGGGGCTTCATAACTTCTAACACCACCTTTATAGCTAAAACATGTTTTGAATGCTTTTTTGCTAATTTAGGACCTATTCCCCTGTCGGTATCAGTTTGTACTACTTCTGACTTCTGGCTCTGTGAGGGGGGTGACGGCATGCTGTGGGAGTGAGCATCTAGGCACGGCTAGCGTTCAGTTCCCTTCAGGAGCTAATGGTGTCCTGTCAGCCAGAAGCAGAGCCATGAAACTCTTTAGGAAGTTGGTTCCTACTTCTGCCCCCTCAGTCTCACGAAGCAGGGAGACTGTTGCCAGCAGTTCTCCCTGAAAATAAAAAACCTAACAAGTCTTTTCAGAGAAACTCAGTAGAGCTCCTCTGGAGTGCATCCAGTCTGCCTGGGCACATTTCTAAAACTGAGGTCTGGAGGAGGGGCATAGAGGGAGGAGCCAGTTCACACCCTTGAAAAGTCTTAAAGTGCCCCTGGCTCCTGCGGAAACGTCTATACCCCATGGTCATGAAATGGACCCCAGCATCCTCTAGGACGTATGAGAGAAAAAAAGTACCTATAAATTTTATTGGTTATAATAACCACTAAAATAGACAAACAAAATAGCAGCATTCCATACAGAAACTCCACAACACACTGACGCGTTTCGGAGGAATCATTATTCAGGACTTTGAGAAAGGATTCATCCGTAACGCGCCAGTGAGTTGTGGAGATTAGACGTTTACACAATGTGGACTCTCTGTTCCCTATTTGCTTGGGTAAAGAAGACTTGTCTGTACCACTTGTTAGTCCCTTAAACTGGTTTGAGTGCATGTCTCCAGTCAGGATTTTTTTTTTCATTATTCTTCCACATTTTTTGTACTTTGTTTTTATGGATTCATCGCTATATGGAATGCTGCTATCTTGTTTGTGTCTATTTTAGTGGTTGTTATAACCAATAAAACTATATGTACTTTTTTACCTCCACGTATGGTACACTCTTGTATAATACCTGGAAGTACGGTGGACATAAGGTTCTTTAAGAGTATATTGAATTGTTATCCAGTCCAGGCATGAAGGTAAAGGCCAGTCCTTGAAGCCATTCAGAGATGCTCAAAGAAACCTTTATGTGAACATAATCCACCTATTTAAGGTGAGTGCCGTGGAGATTCCTACACTGTAAAGTGTGATATAGATGTGACTCAGAATTTTCTCCATTCATCTTGTTTCCTTCTTCTCTATGCATTAGAGAAGCGGGAGTGGATGTACTGAGAGAATCTGAGTATAATCGTGTCCGTTGCAGTCTACTTCACTAAGTGTACATTGATAATACAGACCGCGCCTTTTGGTTTTACTCCATTCTCATCAACTGGAATGCAAAACTTATTATATACAGTATAAAGTGGTCTAAGGGGCCCATTTATCATTAAACACATTTGCACTGCATTCTGGGCATGACATTAGTGCCCAGGATCACATTGCAAAATGCATTTATCATTAAACACATTTGCACTGCATTCTGGGCGTGACATTAGTGCCCAGGATCACATTGCAAAATGCAATTACATCAGGTGAATATGTCATCATGCACCAGCAGGGACAGGGGCTCCAATGTGCTGTAAGGGCTGCCTGGGGTTCTGCGCATGTGCGGTACTACAGACAGCAGATGCACAGTGTCCATTCCTGGTGGAACCCTGCAGAACAACAGCAGTGATGTGTAGACCATAGGATACAATGGGCTACCGCGGTAGCTGTGGGAGCCAATCTCTCCGGAATGCTTCACATTCCGGACATTGGTAATTCAGGCAGCATCGCATCTCCCATAGAAACCTAGGGGGGGGGGGGGGGGGATGTCGTCTTAGGCGGGAATGGAGCGATCGTAGCAGATATCTGCTGCCGTCCCTTTGTGACAAATTTAGGGGATACTTAATATTTGCGGTTTACAAATGGACCCCTTAGTTTTGTATGCAGGAGATCTGGTAGTGATTAGTAGACACCAGCAGATCAGACTAGCCGATATATATTTACAGGATGATGGCACTGACACCGAGTCACATGGTAGATCCACTCTTCAACAAGACAGAGCATTCCGTAACCGTGCAATCGACTCCTGCGGTCCCAACGACAGCATCATCTCCGCCACACTGGGGCCAGTCTAAAGAAAGAAGTTAACCTTAGATTTGGCATGAAAAACCCTCATACATAACATACAAAAAGACAAAGTTAACATTTAAGGACAAAGAATAAACCGTGATGTTAAGTATTACAATCCACCTAAATAAAGAGTCCAAACCAAAAGGTCCAAAGATGTGTGGAAACGAGTGTCCAATCTCAATCTACTGACAAATATTAACTGAGCCTAGTGTAAGTCCATGAGTGTGAAACAGCAGCCAAACTTGATTAGGACCACACGGAAAGCCATATGAACTGAACATAAGTAACAGGGGCGCCTCCTAGTGTACAAAATGCATATTAAATGGCAAATGTAATGAGACTAAACATGAAAGCCATTGGCCATGTACCACAAGTATGGGTCCCTTCTACATGCATCCAATTAGCCACGAAGAGCGCGAGTTGCAGTTGCGTTACAACGCCGGCAACAGCACCGCATCTCGTACCACTTGCGGCCCACTCTCTGCCCAAATTTGCTCACAGACCTTCAGTTTTGAGTGAATTCAGGCTGCAGTAAAGTGAGGCTGTTGCTGTGCTAACTTGCCCCCGTTATATATTCGCGGCTAATTGGACTGACCCCACAGACTGAGGTCATCACGCTTGTAATCAGATCAGCAACTTCTTAATTAGAAAATAAGATTTTACTTACCGATAAATCTATTTCTCGGAGTCCGTAGTGGATGCTGGGGTTCCTGAAAGGACCATGGGGAATAGCGGCTCCGCAGGAGACAGGGCACAAAAAGTAAAGCTTTTTCAGATCAGGTGGTGTGCACTGGCTCCTCCCCCTATGACCCTCCTCCAGACTCCAGTTAGGTACTGTGCCCGGACGAGCGTACACAATAAGGGAGGATTTTGAATCCCGGGTAAGACTCATACCAGCCACACCAATCACACCGTACAACCTGTGATCTAAACCCAGTTAACAGTATGATAACAGCGGAGCCTCTGAAAGATGGCTTCCTTCAACAATAACCCGAATTAGTTAACAATAACTATGTACAATTTATGCAGATAATCCGCACTTGGGATGGGCGCCCAGCATCCACTACGGACTCCGAGAAATAGATTTATCGGTAAGTAAAATCTTATTTTCTCTATCGTCCTAGTGGATGCTGGGGTTCCTGAAAGGACCATGGGGATTATACCAAAGCTCCCAAACGGGCGGGAGAGTGCGGATGACTCTGCAGCACCGAATGAGAGAACTCCAGGTCCTCCTTAGCCAGAGTATCAAATTTGTAAAATTTTACAAACGTGTTCTCCCCTGACCACGTAGCTGCTCGGCAAAGTTGTAATGCCGAGACCCCTCGGGCAGCCGCCCAAGATGAGCCCACCTTCCTTGTGGAGTGGGCCTTTACAGATTTAGGCTGTGGCAGGCCTGCCACAGAATGTGCAAGTTGGATTGTGCTACAGATCCAACGAGCAATCGTCTGCTTAGACGCAGGAGCACCCATCTTGTTGGGTGCATACAATATAAACAACGAGTCAGATTTTCTGACTCCAGCTGTCCTTGCAATATATATTTTTAATGCTCTGACAACGTCCAGTAACTTGGAGTCCTCCAAGTCACTTGTAGCCGCAGGCACTACAATAGGCTGGTTCAGATGAAATGCTGACACCACCTTAGGGAGAAAATGCGGACGAGTCCGCAGTTCTGCCCTGTCCGAATGGAAAATCAGATATGGGCTTTTATAAGATAAAGCTGCCAATTCTGATATTCTCCTGGCAGAAGCCAGGGCTAGAAGCATGGTCACTTTCCAAGTGAGATATTTCAAATCCACCTTATTTAGTGGTTCAAACCAATGAGATTTTAGAAAGTCCAAAACCACATTGAGATCCCACGGTGCCACTGGAGGCACCACAGGAGGCTGTATATGCAGCACTCCCTTAACAAAGGTCTGGACTTCAGGGACTGAAGCCAATTCTTTTTGAAAGAAAATCGACAGGGCCGAAATTTGAACCTTAATAGATCCCAATTTGAGACCCATAGACAATCCTGATTGCAGGAAATGTAGGAATCGACCCAGTTGAAATTCCTCCGTCGGAGCACTCCGATCTTCGCACCACGCAACATATTTTCGCCAAATTCGGTGATAATGTTGCACGGTTACTTCCTTCCTTGCTTTAATCAAAGTAGGAATGACTTCTTCCGGCATGCCTTTTTCCTTTAGGATCCGGCGTTCAACCGCCATGCCGTCAAACGCAGCCGCGGTAAGTCTTGAAACAGACAGGGACCCTGCTGAAGCAAGTCCCTCCTTAGAGGTAGAGGCCACGGATCTTCCGTGATCATCTCTTGAAGTTCCGGGTACCAAGTCCTTCTTGGCCAATCCGGAACCACTAGTATCGTTCTTACGCCTCTTTGCCGTATAATTCTCAATACTTTTGGTATGAGAGGCAGAGGAGGAAACACATACACCGACTGGTACACCCAAGGCGTTACCAGCGCGTCCACAGCTATTGCCTGCGGATCTCTTGACCTGGCGCAATACCTGTCCAGTTTTTTGTTGAGGCGAGACGCCATCATGTCCACCATTGGTCTTTCCCAACGGGTTACCAGCATGTGGAAGACTTCTGGATGAAGTCCCCACTCTCCCGGGTGAAGATCGTGTCTGCTGAGGAAGTCTGCTTCCCAGTTGTCCACTCCCGGGATGAACACTGCTGACAGTGCCATCACATGATTCTCTGCCCAGCGAAGAATCCTTGCAGCTTCTGCCATTGCACTCCTGCTTCTTGTGCCGCCCTGTCTGTTCACATGGGCGACTGCCGTGATGTTGTCCGACTGGATCAACACCGGTTTTCCCTGAAGCAGAGGTTCTGCCTGGCTTAGAGCATTGTATATTGCTCTTAGTTCCAGAATGTTTATGTGAAGAGACGTTTCCAGGCTCGTCCATACTCCCTGGAAGTTTCTTCCTTGTGTGACTGCTCCCCAGCCTCTCAGGCTGGCGTCCGTGGTCACCAGGATCCAATCCTGTATGCCGAATCTGCGGCCCTCCAATAGATGAGGACTCTGCAACCACCACAGAAGAGACACCCTTGTCCTTGGAGACAGGGTTATCCGTAGGTGCATCTGAAGATGCGACCCTGACCATTTGTCCAACAGATCCCTTTGGAAAATTCTTGCGTGGAATCTGCCGAATGGAATTGCTTCGTAAGAAGCCACCATTTTTCCCAGGACTCTTGTGCATTGATGTACAGACACCTTTCCTGGTTTTAGGAGGTTCCTGACAAGGTCGGATAACTCCTTGGCTTTTTCCTCCGGGAGAAAAACCTTTTTCTGAACCGTGTCCAGAATCATCCCTAGGAACAGCAGACGAGTTGTCGGCATTAACTGGGATTTTGGAATATTCAGAATCCACCCGTGCTGTTTTAGCACTTCTTGAGACAGTGCTAATCCCATCTCTAGCTGTTCTCTGGACCTCGCCCTTATTAGGAGATCGTCCAAGTATGGGATAATTAATATGCCTTTTCTTCGAAGAAGAATCATCATCTCGGCCATTACCTTTGTAAAGATCCGAGGTGCCGTGGACAATCCGAACGGCAGCGTCTGAAACTGATAGTGACAGTTTTGTACAACGAACCTGAGGTACCCCTGGTGTGAGGGGTAAATTGGAACGTGGAGATACGCATCCTTGATGTCCAAGGATACCATAAAGTCCCCCTCTTCCAGGTTCGCTATCACTGCTCTGAGTGACTCCATCTTGAACTTGAACTTCTTTATGTACAGGTTCAAGGACTTCAGATTTAGAATAGGCCTTACCGAGCCATCCGGCTTCGGTACCACAAAAAGAGTGGAATAATACCCCTTCCCTTGTTGTAGAAGAGGTACCTTGACTATCACCTGCTGAGAGTACAGCTTGTGAATGGCTTCCAAAACCGTCTCCCTTTCGGAGGGGGACGTTGGTAAAGCAGACTTCAGGAAACGGCGAGGTGGATCTGTCTCTAATTCCAACCTGTACCCTTGAGATATTATCTGCAGGATCCAGGGATCTACCTGCGAGTGAGCCCACTGCGCGCTGTAATTTTTGAGACGACCGCCCACCGTCCCAGAGTCCGCTTGAGAAGCCCCAGCGTCATGCTGAGGCTTTTGTAGAAGCCGGGGAGGGCTTCTGTTCCTGGGAAGGAGCTGCGTGTTGCTGTCTCTTCCCTCGACCTCTGCCTCGTGGCAGATATGAATAGCCCTTTGCTCTCTTATTTTTAAAGGAACGAAAGGGCTGCGGTTGAAAAGTCGGTGCCTTTTTCTGTTGGGGAGTGACTTGAGGTAGAAAGGTGGATTTCCCGGCTGTAGCCGTGGCCACCAAATCTGATAGACCGACTCCAAATAACTCCTCCCCTTTATACGGCAAAACTTCCATATGCCGTTTTGAATCCGCATCGCCTGTCCACTGTCGCGTCCATAAAGCTCTTCTGGCCGAAATGGACATAGCACTTACCCGTGATGCCAGTGTGCAGATATCCCTCTGTGCATCACGCATATAAAGAAATGCATCCTTTATTTGTTCTAACGACAGTAAAATATTGTCCCTGTCCAGGGTATCAATATTTTCAATCAGGGACTCTGACCAAACTACCCCAGCACTGCCCATCCAGGCAGTCGCTACAGCTGGTCGTAGTATAACACCTGCATGTGTGTATATACTTTTTTGGATATTTTCCATCCGCCTATCTGATGGATCTTTAAGTGCGGCCGTCTCAGGAGAGGGTAACGCCACTTGTTTAGATAAGCGTGTTAGCGCCTTGTCCACCCTAGGAGGTGTTTCCCAGCGCTCCCTAACCTCTGGCGGGAAAGGGTATAATGCCAATAATTTCTTTGAAATTATCAGCTTTTTATCAGGGGCAACCCACGCTTCATTACACACGTCATTTAATTCTTCTGATTCAGGAAAAACTATAGGTAGTTTTTTCATACCCCACATAATACCCTGTTTAGTGGTACCTGTAGTATCAGCTAAATGTAACGCCTCCTTCATTGCCAAAATCATATAACGTGTGGCCCTACTGGAAAATACGGTTGAATCGTCACCGTCACCACTGGAGTCAGTGCCTGCGTCTGGGTCTGTGTCGACCGACTGAGGCAAAGGGCGTTTCACAGCCCCTGACGGTGTTTGAGTCGCCTGGACAGGCACTAATTGATTGTCCGGCCGCCTCATGTCGTCAAACGACTGCTTTAGCGTGTTGACACTATCCCGTAGTTCCATAAATAAAGGCATCCATTCTGGTGTCGACTCCCTAGGGGGTGACATCCTCATATTTGGCAATTGCTCCGCCTCCACACCAATATCGTCCTCATACATGTCGACACACACGTACCGACACACAGCAGACACACAGGGAATGCTCCTAACGAAGACAGGACCCACTAGCCCTTTGGGGAGACAGAGGGAGAGTTTGCCAGCACACACCAAAAGCGCTATATATATATCAGGGATAGCCTTATAATAAGTGCTCCCTTATAGCTGCTTTGTTATATCAAAATATCGCCATAAATTTGCCCCCCCCTCTCTGTTTTACCCTGTTTCTGTAGTGCAGTGCAGGGGAGAGACTTGGGAGCCGTCCTGACCAGCGGAGCTGTGAGAGGAAATGGCGCCGTGTGCTGAGGAGATAGGCCCCGCCCCTTTTCTGGCGGGCTCGTCTCCCGCTATTTAGAAAAATCAGGCAGGGGTTAAATATCTCCATATAGCCTCTAGGGGCTATATGTGAGGTATTTTTAGCCTTTATAGGTATTCATTTGCCTCCCAGGGCGCCCCCCTCCCAGCGCCCTGCACCCTCAGTGACTGCCGTGTGAAGTGTGCTGAGAGGAAAATGGCGCACAGCTGCAGTGCTGTGCGCTACCTTTAGAAGACTGCAGGAGTCTTCAGCCGCCGATTCTGGACCTCTTCTGACTTCAGCATCTGCAAGGGGGCCGGCGGCGCGGCTCCGGTGACCATCCAGGCTGTACCTGTGATCGTCCCTCTGGAGCTTGATGTCCAGTAGCCAAGAAGCCAATCCATCCTGCACGCAGGTGAGTTGACTCCTTCTCCCCTCAGTCCCTCGCTGCAGTGATCCTGTTGCCAGCAGGAATCACTGTAAAATAAAAAAGCTAGCTAAACTTTGTCTAAGCAGCTCTTTAGGAGAGCCACCTAGATTGCACCCTTCTCGGCCGGGCACAAAAATCTAACTGGAGTCTGGAGGAGGGTCATAGGGGGAGGAGCCAGTGCACACCACCTGATCTGAAAAAGCTTTACTTTTTGTGCCCTGTCTCCTGCGGAGCCGCTATTCCCCATGGTCCTTTCAGGAACCCCAGCATCCACTAGGACGATAGAGAAAATTGTATGTGCAATTTCAATGAAAGAATGTTTAACAGTTTTTGTCATAAAGGGTTATATTATTTTTTGCTTTTCCCCCCCAATCTTCTGGGCATATCATGATACAAATACATTTTCTTTGGTGGACAAGGCTGGAGACATACTTTGAAAGATTTATTGTGAGATAAACTATACTGAATTACACTTTTGTTGCAGGGTCAATAACTTTCACATTTATTTACATTTGGTGTAATATACATTGTCAGCACTAGGAGGCACCCTTCAGATCTTTTTTTCTCAGCAGCTTACTATCTCTCTCTCTCTATATCTGGGCTGCGTTCCAGTGGAGTATATTTTCAGGACTAGTTGGCAACACCAACATATGGACTGTACCTATGAATGCGCTAAGCGGTCAATTAGGCGCCTTTCTACAAACAGAAGAGCTCTGCATGTTTTGCACTTTTGTATGAGGACTTTAAAGTGTGTTAGGTACAGGGTTACCCTGGTGCAATGTCCATTCTATGTTTCTATAACAGACTGCAATTGTCAGTTGTACCTCTAGGCCACTGAGTGTCAGACGGAGTACTTTCATGGAAGTGCTGTATTTTGTGGCTCTCAGCTGCTGCAGGTGGCTCCGCAGTTCTCGGTTTAACATTTCCAGGTTCAGAACATTGTGACTATCCTGCAGAATCCTAGGAACAAACAGATGTTGTTTCTGAATCGTGTGTAACATACATAACAAGCAATCATCTCTCAGGCCTTCCTACAGTCCCCCATGTGAATACAATTGAGGTCTATAGGAATGCTCATTTAGCACCTGGTAAAACGTGTGTTTCATCTGCTGATAGAACATCTTCTGGTGTCACTACCGCTGAGTGCTGAGAGACGATGATGCACAATAACAGTGCACATAAACATTCACCACCTGAGCTTTAATATTTCAGGTGGTGAAGGACCACAGATTCACGATGCCTCCTCACATGCCTACAGGGACTACTACAAGGGCAGGAGGAAAGTCTGGTGTTGTGGAAAGGGGCGAGACTGGGATCGCCACAATGACAAATATTATAATGTAAAGTGTGTATACAGCCACTGACTTTGTGTGTGTGTTGTATATAACGGAACCCCATTCACTATTGCTGAGCTGTAATATTACTGTCCCTAAAGATACTGCTCTTTTCTTGTAAGGCACCTGTATGTCCAGAGGCATAAAGTCAGTGGCTGTATACACACTTTACATTTCTTCCCTCCGTACACAGTTGTCATACATCTTGTCAGGGAGTAATCCAGACCTCTGTCCATTCATCTACTTATACATGTGAATCAGCCTGGCCACGTGTACATGTGTATACGTCTATACATGTGTTTTGCCAAATCCACAAACTGTAAGGAAGAATGTCCTGTGCCGCCCCCCCCCCCTCCCTCTATTGTTGGAACACTTAAGAGGCCCATAGCGCTGCAATTCATTGGGGCAATTTACATTTTGCTGAAAAATCCAACAAGTTGGAAATCCTCCATTCTGATCCAAAAAAATAAGAATTTACTCACCGGTAATTCTATTTCTCGTAGTCCGTAGTGGATGCTGTGTACTCCGTAAGGACCATGGAGAATAGACAGGCTCCGCAGGAGACTGGGCACTCTAAAAGAAAGATTAGGTACTATCTGGTGTGCACTGGCTCCTCCCTCTATGCCCCACCTCCAGACCTCAGTTAGGGAAACTGTGCCCGGAAGAGCTGACACTACAAGGAAAGGATTTGGAATCCAGGGTAAGACTCATACCAGCCACACCAATCACACCGTACAACTTGTGATAACTATACCCAGTTAACAATATGAACAACAAATGAGCCTCATTAACAGATGGCTCATAACAAAACCCTCTAGTTAAGCAATAACTGTATACACGTATTGCAGAGTCCGCACTTGGGACGGGCTCCCAGCATCCACTACGGACTACGAGAAATAGAATTACCGGTGAGTAAATTCTTATTTTCTCTGACGTCCTAGTGGATGCTGGGTACTCCGTAAGGACCATGGGGATTATACCAAAGCTCCCAAACGGGCGGGAGAGTGCGGATGACTCTGCAGCACCGCATGAGCAAACTCAAGGTCCTCCTCAGCCAGGGTATCAAACTTGTAGAATTTTGCAAACGTGTTTGACCCCGACCAGGTAGCAGCTCGGCAAAGTTGTAATGCCGAGACCCCTTGGGCAGCCGCCCAAGAAGAGCCCCCTTCCTCGTGGAATGGGCTTTTACTGATTTAGGATGCGGCAGTCCAGCCGCAGAATGTGCAAGTTGAATCGTGCTACAGATCCAGCGAGCAATAGTCTGCTTAGAAGCAGGAGCACCCAGCTTGTTGGGTGCATGCAGGATAATAGCGAGTCAGTATTTCTGACTCTAGCCGTCCTGGAAACATAGATTTTCAGGGCCCGGACTACGTCCAGCAACTTGGAGACCTCCAAGTCCCGAGTAGCCGCAGGCACCACAATAGGTTGGTTCAAATGAAACGCTGATACCACCTTAGGGAGAAATTGGGGACGAATCCTCAATTCTGCCCTGTCCCTATGGAAGATCAGATAAGGGCTTTCACATGACAAAGCCGCCAATTCTGACACACGCCTAGCCGAAGCCAAGGCCAAATATATATATATATATGACCACTTTCCACGTGAGATACATCAACTCCACGTTCTGAAGTGGCACAAAACAATGTAATTTTAGGAAATCCAACACTACGTTGAGATCCCAAGGTGCCACTGGAGGCACAAAAGGGGGCTGAATATGCAGCACTCCCTTAACAACGTCTGAACTTCAGGCAGCATCTTTCCTAGCCTTTAACAGCGTAGGAATCACTTCATCTGGAACGCCCTTTTCCGTTAGGATCCGGAGTTCAACCGCCAAGCCTTCCAACGCAGCCGCGGTAAGTCTTGGAACAGACAGGGCCCCTGCAGTAACAGGTCCTGTCTGAGAGACAGAGGCCATGGGTCCTCCGAGATCATTTCTTGTAGTTCTGGGTACCAAGTTCTTCTTGGCCAATCCTGAACTACGAAAATAGTTCTTACTCCTCTTTTACGTACTATCCTCAGTACCTTGGGTATGAGAGGAAGAGGAGGGAACACATCAACCGACTGGTACACCCACGGTGTCACTAGTGCGTCCACAGCTATCGCCTGAGGGTCTCTTGACCTGGCGCAATACTTTTTTAGCTTTTTGTTGAGGCGGGACGCCATCATGTCCACCTGTGGCCATTCCCAACGGTTCACAATCTGCGTGAAGACTTCTGGATGAAGTCCCCACTCTCCCGGGTGGAGGTCGTGCCTGCTGAGGAAGTCTGCTTCCTATTTTTCCACACCCGGAATGAACACTGCTGACAGTGTTAGCACGTGATACTACGCCCATCGGAGAATCCTTGTGGCTTCTGCCAACGCCATCCTGCTTCTTGTGCCGCCTTGTCGTTTACATGGGCGACAGCCGTGATGTTGTCTGACTGAATCAGCACCGACTGGTTTTGAAGCAGGGGTTCTGCTCGCCTTAGGGCATTGTAAATGGCCCTTAGGTCCAGAATATTTATGTGTAGGGAAGTCTCCTGACTCGACCATTGTCCTTGGAAATTTCTTCCCTGAGTGACTGCTCCCCAACCTCGGAGGCTTGCATCCGTGGTCACCAGGACCCAGTCCTGAATGCCGAATCTGCGGCCCTCGAGAAGATGAGCACTCTGCAGCCACCACAGCAGAGACACCCTGGCCCTCGGGGACAGGGTGATCAGCCGATGCATCTGAAGATGCGATCCTCACTTGTCTAACAGGTCCCACTGAAAGTTCCTTGCATGGAACCTGCCGAAGGGAATTGCTTTGTAAGAAGCTACCATCTTTTTCAGGACTCGCATGCAATGATGCACCGACACCTGTTTTGGTTTCAGGAGGTCTCTGACCAGAGATGACAACTCCTTGGCCTTCTCCTCCGGGAGAAACACCTTCTTCTGTTCTGTGTCCAGAAACATGCCTAATATCAGCAGACGCGTCGTAGGAACCAGCTGCGACTTTGGGATATTCAGAATCCAGCCGTGCTGTTGTAGCACTTCCTGAGATAGTGCTACTCCGATCAACGACTGCTCCTTGGACCTCGCCTTTATAAGGAGATCGTCCAAGTACGGGATAATTATAACTCCCTTCTTTCGAAGGAGTATCATCATTTTGGCCATTACCTTGGAACATACCCTCGGTGCCGTGGACAGACCAAACGGCAACGTCTGGATATTGGTAATGGCAGATCTGTACCACAACCTTGAGGTACTCCTGGTGAGGTGGGTAAATGGGGACATGTAGGTAAGCATCCATGATGTCCAGTGATACCATGTAATCCCCCTCTTCCAGGCTTGCAATAACCGCCCTGAGCGATTTCATTTTGAACTTGAACGTCCTCATATAAAAGTGTTCAAGGATTTCAAATTTAGAATGGGTCTCACCGAACCGTCTGGTTTCGGTACCACAAACATTGTGGAATAGTAACCCCGTCCCTGTTGAAGGAGGGGAACTTTTATTATCACCTGCTGGAGGTACAGCTTGTGAATTGCCGCCAGTACTACCTCCCTGTCCTGGGGAGTAGCTGGCAAGGCTGATTTGAGGTAACGGCGAGGGGGAGACGCCTCGAATTCCAGCTTGTATCCCTGAGATACCACTTGTAGAACCCAGAGATCCACCTGTGAGCGAACCCACTGGTCGCTGAAGTTCCGGAGACGCGCCCCCACCGCACCTGGCTCCGTCTGCGGAGCCCCAGCGTCATGCGGTGGACTTAGTAGAAGCAGGGGAGGATTTTTGTTCCTGGGAACTGGCTGTCTGGTGCAGCTTTTTCCCTCTCCCCCTGCCTCTGGGCAGAAAGGAAGCACCTTTGATCCGCTTGCCTTTCTGAGGCCGAAAGGACTGTACCTGATAGTACGGTGCTTTCTTAGGTTGTGAGGGAGCCTGAGGTAAAAATGTCGATTTCCCAGCTGTTGCTGTGGATACGAGGTCCAGAAATGGACATTGCATTAATTCTAGATGCCAGCCGGCAAATATCCCTCTGTGCATCCCTCATATATAAGACGACGTCTTTAATATGCTCTATGGTTAGCAAAATAGTATCCCTGTCGAGGGTATCAATATTATCTGACAGGGTATCAGACCACGCTGCAGCAGCACTACACATCCATGCTGAAGCAATTGCAGGTCTCAGTATAGTACCTGAGTGTGTATATACAGACTTCAGTATAGCCTCCTGCTTTCTATCAGCAGGCTCCTTCAAGGCGGCCGTATCCTGAGACGGCAGTGCCACCTTTTTTGACAAGCGTGTGAGCGCCTTATCCACCCTAGGAGATATCTCCCAACGTGACCTATCCTCTGGCGGGAAAGGGTACGCCATCAGTAACTTTGTAGAAATTACCAGTTTCTTCATTCAACTCATCTGATGGGGGAAAAAAACACTGGCTGCTTTTTCTCCCCAAACATAATACCCTTTTTAGTGGTACCTGGGTTAATGTCAGAAATGTGTAACACATTTTTCATTGCCGTAATCATGCAACGGATGCCCCTTGTGGATTGTGTATATGTCTCATCCTCGTCGACACTGGAGTCAGACTCCGTGTCGACATCTGTGTCTGCCATCTGAGGTAGCGGGCGTTTGTGAGACCCTGATGGTCTTTGAGACGCCTGGGCAGGCACGGGCTGAGAAGCCGGCTGTCCCACGGCTGTTACGTCATCCAGCCTTTTATGTAAGGAGTTGACACTGTCGGTTAATACCTTCCACATATCCACCCACTCTAATGTCGGCCCCCGCAGGGGGTGACATCACACTTATCGGCACCGCTCCGCCTCCACATAAGCCTCCTCATCAAACATGTCGACACAGCCGTACCGACACACTGCACACACACAGGGAATGCTCTGACTGAGGACAGGACCCCACAAAGTCCTTTGGGGAGACAGAGAGTGAGTATACCAGCACACACCACAGCGCTATTTAATCAGGGATTTTCACTAACACAAAGTGATTTTTCCCTATAGCTGCTTTACATATACAGTTTTTCGCCTAAATTTAGTGCCCCCCCCTCTCTTTGTTACCCTTTGAGCCTGGAAACTGCAGGGGAGAGCCTGGGGAGCTGTCTTCCAGCGGAGCTGTGAAGAAGAAATGGCGCCAGTGTGCTGAGGGAGATAGCCCCGCCCCTTTCTCGGCGGACTTCTCCCGCTCTTATATTTATATTATGGCGGGGGATTTTTGCACATATATAGTTTTTTAGACTTTATTATGTGCTGTTTGCCAATGTAAGGTACTACAATTGCAGCCCAGGGTGCCCCCCCCCCCCAGCGCCCTGCACCCATCAGTGACCGAAGTATGTGGTGTGCATAGGGAGCAATGGCGCACAGCTGCAGTGCTGTGCGCTACCTTAATGAAGACCGGAGTCTTCAGCCGCCGATTTTCAGGATGTTCTTCTTGCTTCTGGCTCTGCAAGGGGGACGGCGGCGCGGCTCCGGGACCAGACGACCGAGGCTGGGCCTGTGTTCGATCCCTCTGGAGCTAATGGTGTCCAGTAGCCTAAGAAGCCCAAGCTAGCTGCAAGCAGGTAGGTTCGCTTCTCTCCCCTTAGTCCCTCGTAGCAGTGAGTCTGTTGCCAGCAGATCTCACTGAAAATAAAAAACCTAACAAATACTTTCTTTACTAGAAGCTCAGGAGAGCCCCTAGTGTGCAACCAGCTCGAGCCGTGCACAGATTCTAACTGAGGTCTGGAGGAGGGGCATAGAGGGAGGAGCCAGTGCACACCAGATAGTACTTAATCTTTCTTTTAGAGTGCCCAGTCTCCTGCGGAGCCCGTCTATTCCCCATGGTCCTTACGGAGTACCCAGCATCCACTAGGACGTCAGAGAAATTATCGGTATCAGTGAGTCAGTGATTTCACATGTGTAGGATTCTGCAAGTCCCCTGAGAAATCGCAGATCTGAATCCGCTAATCAACGGACCGGATTCAGGAAATTGCCTCTTCAAAGCGTTTTGGTGTAGGATGGAAGATTTATGCTTTTATTTCAAACCACAGCTCCTGCCTGTATCTTGGTTCCCGGGGTTTGGTGCCCCATTGCCATGTCATAACCTAAACTGCACCGCACTAAGAAAACATACCGCACAGCTAGACTCCCAATCTCACTGGCCTCACTAGACAGACGTTGTAGAGGATCCCTCTGCACCGAGGGCCGAACCCACAGATAGGAGTAATCTGGAGACAGCAAGTCTGTGAGCATACACAGGTGTCCCTGTAGGGAAAAACAGGGATAGTAGTTTAGTGGAATAAAGAGATTCAGAAATGGAATAATAAGTGAAAGAAAAAATATTTAAAAAAAAAAATAAGCCATTGCTTCAAGAACGGATAAAAATAGGATTTTAATTACCTACCGGTAAATCCTTTTCTCTTAGTCTGTAGGGGATACTCGGAATCCATTTAGTACCATGGGGTATAGACGGGTCCACTAGGAGTCATGGGCACTTTAAGAATTTGATAGTGTGCGCTGGATCCTCCATCTATACCCCTCCTACCAGACTCAGTCTAGGAAACTGTGCCCGAGGAGACGGACATCATTTGAGAGAAGGATATAGAAAAATGAAGATGGTGAGATTACGAACCAGCACACACAAAACAAGAGGAAAGCCATGCTAACCAAACGTGAAACCAGGAACAGCAACAGCTGAAACAACATTACTGAACCAAGTAACAGTGCAGGAAGAACGAAGCACAGGGCAGGCTCCCAGTATTCCCTACGGACTACGAGAAAAGGATTTACCGGTATGTAATTAAAATCCTATTTTCTCTGACGTCCTAGGAGATACTGGGAATCCATTTAGTACCATGGGCAAGTACCAAAGCTCCCAAACCGGGTGGGAGAGTGCTGAGGCTCCTGCAGAACTGATTGACCAAACTGAAGGTCCTCAGAGGATAAAGTATCAAACTTGTAAAACTTAGCAAAACGTGTTCGAACCTGACCTGAGCTGCTCAGCAGAGCTGTAAAGCCGAGACACCGCTGGCAGCCACCCAGGAAGAACCCACTGACCTAGTAGAGTGGGCCTGTACAGATTTTGGAACCGGCAAGCCTGCCGTGGAAAAAGCATGCTGGATAGTAAGCCTGATCCAGTGTGCAATTGACTGCTTTGAAGCAGGATACCCAATTTTATTGGGATCATAGAGAACGAACAGCGAGTCCGATTTCCTGTGACGAGCTGTCCTTTTTACATACACCTTCAAAGCCCTCACAACATCCAAAGACTTTGAAATAGCAGATGTGTCCGTAATAACCGGAACCACAATAGGTTGGTTGATGAGAAATGCAGACAGCACCTTAGGAAGAAATTGCTGACGAGTTCTAAGTTCAGATCTGTCCTCATGGAAAATTAGGTAGGGGCTCTTGTGAGACAACGCCCCTAGCTCCGACAGCAGTGTCACGGTTTTTCACGTAAGCTACTTTACGTCTACCTCCTGTAATGGTTCAAACCAGTCCGAATGGAGGAACTGCAGCACCAAATTGAGATCCCAAGGTGCCGTGGGAGGCACAAAGAGAGGTTGGATGTGCAAAGCACCCTTCAAGAACGTTTGGACCTCAGGGAGAGAAGCCAATTGTTTCTCAAAGTAACAAGGCCGAAATCTGGACTTTAATGGACACATCCACTTCAGACTGCAGAAAAAGCAGGAAACGTCCCAGGTGAAATTCCACCACAGAATATGGTATGCTTTCACACCAAGAGACATACTTCTCCCATATATGGTGGTAATGTTTAGACGTTACCCCCTTCCTGGCTTGGGTTATAGTCGGGATGACCTTGTCAGGAATCCCTCTCCTGGCTAGAATAAGCTGTTCAACTTTCATGCCGTTAAACTTAGCCGCGGTAAGTCTTGATAGACGAGCGGGCCCTGTTGTAGAAGATCCTCGCGAAGAGGTAGAGGCCACGGATCTTCGATCAGCATCTCGAGAAGATCTGCGTACCAGGCCCTTCGCGGCCAGTCTGGAGCAATGAGGATTGCCTGAACCTTTTCCCTTTTTATTCTTTTTGGTATTCTTGGGATCAGAGGAAGTGGAAGAAACACGTACACCAGTTGGTAGACCCACGGAGTTGTCAGAGCGTCTACCACCACTGCTTGTGGATCTCTCGACCTGGAACAATACCGCTTGAGCTTCTTGTTGAATCGAGAGGCCATCATCTCGATCTGTGGATATCCCCACCGACGTGTCAACCCCCGGAACACCACAGGGTGAAGGCCCCACTCCTCTGGGTGCAGGTCGTGTCTGCTGAGAAAGCCACGGCGTGTTTTTCCACCCAGAGGAGAATTCTTCACACCTCTGCCATTGCTGCTCTGCTTTTCATTCCGCCCTGTCAGTTTATGTACGTTACCGCCGTCACATTGTCCGACTGGATTTGAATGGCCTGATTCCGAAGTAGAGATGAGGCCTGCAGAAGGGCGTTGTAGATAGCCCCGAGTTCCAGGATGTTTATTGGCAGGATGACTTCCTGACTTGACCATCTTCCTTGAATCTGCACCCCCTGGGTGACTGCTCCCCCGCCTCTGAGGCTTGTGTCTGTGGTTAGCAGAATCCAATTCTGAATCCCGATCCTACGACCATCGATGAGGTGAGAAGTCTGTAACCACCACAGAAGGGAGATCCTGGCTCTTGGCGACAGACGGATCCTCTGGTGCATGTGAAGATGCAATCCGGACCATGTGTCCCATAGATCTAGCTGGAAGGGCCTCGCATGAAACCTTCCATACTGAAGCGCCTCGTAAGAGGCACCATTTTCCCCAGAAGGCGAATGCACAGATGCACAGAGATCCGGTTTGACGTCAGGACAGCCCGAACCATCGACTGGATTACCATAGCCTTCTCCAAGGGAAGGCACACTCTCTGAGACTCTGTGTCCAGTATCATTCCTAGGAAAGGAAGCCTCTGTGTCGGTTCCAGGTGAGATTTCGGTAGGTTTAGAATCCACCCGTGATCCAGGAGTAGTCTGGTTGAGAGGCCAATGCTGTCCAACAACCGCTCCCTGGACGGTGCCTTTATTAGAAGATCGTCCAGGTACGGAATTATGTTCACTCTCTGTTTGCAGAGTAGAAACATCATCTCTGCCATCACTTTGGTGAACACCCTTGGTGCCGTGGAGAGACCAAATGGCAGGGCCTGTAACTGGTAGTGACAGTCCTGCAGTGCAAACCGTAGATAAGCCTGATAAGGCGGCCAGATCAGAATGTGAAGGTATGCATCCTTGATATCCAGAGACACTAGGAATTCCCCCTCCTCCAGACCTGAGATCACTACTCTCAGAGACTCCATCTTGAATTTGAACACTCGTAAGTACGGGTTCAACGACTTGATGTTCAGAATCGGTCTTGCCAAACCATCCGGTTTTGGTACTACAAACAAGCTGGAATTGATAATTGTTTTGCTGATGAGGTGGAACTGGAACAATGACCTGAGTCTGTACCAATTTTTGAATGGCATCTTATAAAGTTATACTTGCCTCTTGTGAAACTGGTAAGCCCGATTTGAAAAATAAGATTTTACTTACCGGTAAATCTATTTCTCGTAGTCCGTAGTGGATGCTGGGGACTCCGTAAGGACCATGGGGAATAGACGGGCTCCGCAGGAGACAGGGCACTTTAAGAAAGAATTTGGATACTGGTGTGCTCTGGCTCCTCCCTCTATGTCCCTCCTCCAAACCTCAGTTAGAGAAACTGTGCCCGGAAGAGCTGACAGTACAAGGAAAGGATTTTGGAATCCAGGGCAAGACTCATACCAGCCACACCAATCACACCGTATAACTTGTGATAAACTTACCCAGTTAACAGTATGAACAACAACGGAGCATCAGATCAACCCTGATGCAACCATAACATAACCCTTATTTAAGCAATAACTATATACAAGTATTGCAGAAGTCGTCCGCACTTGGGACGGGCGCCCAGCATCCACTACGGACTACGAGAAATAGATTTACTGGTAAGTAAAATCTTATTTTCTCTAACGTCCTAGTGGATGCTGGGGACTCCGTAAGGACCATGGGGATTATACCAAAGCTCCCAAACGGGCGGGAGAGTGCGGATGACTCTGCAGCACCGAATGAGCAAACACAAGGTCCTCCTCAGCCAGGGTATCAAACTTGTAGAACTTTGCAAAAGTGTTTGAACCTGACCAAGTAGCCGCTCGGCAAAGCTGTAATACCGAGACCCCTCGGGCAGCCGCCCAATAAGAGCCCACCTTCCTCGTGGAATGGGCCTTAACTGATTTTGGCAGCGGCAATCCAGCCGCAGAATGAGCCTGCTGAATCGTGTTACAGATCCAGCGAGCAATAGTTTGCTTTGAAGCAGGAGCACCAAGCTTGTTGGAAGCATACAGGATAAACAAAGATTCTGTTTTCCTGACCCTAGCCGTTCTGGCTACATAAACCTTCAAAGCCCTGACCACATCAAGTAACTCAGAATCCTCCAAGTCACAAGTAGCCACAGGCACCACAATAGGTTGGTTCATATGAAAAGATGACACCACCTTTGGCAGAAATTGCGGACGGGTCCGCAATTCTGCCCTGTCCATATGGAAAACCAGATAGGGGCTTTTATGTGACAAAGCCGCTAATTCTGACACACGCCTAGCTGAAGCCAAGGCTAATAGCATGACAACCTTCCACGTGAGAAATTTTAACTCCACGGTCTTAAGTGGCTCAAACCAGTGTGACTTTAGGAAACTCAACACCACGTTAAGATCCCAAGGTGCCACTGAAAGCACGAAAGGGGGCTGAATATGCAGCACTCCCTTTACAAACGTCTGAACTTCAGGTAGAGAAACCAGTTCCTTTTGAAAGAAAATGGATAGGGCCGAAATCTGGACCTTAATGGAACCCAATTTTAGGCCCAAAGACACTCCCGACTGTAGGAAGTGAAGGAAACGGCCCAGCTGGAATTCCTCCGTAGGGGCATTCCTGGCCTCACACCAAGCAGCATATTTTCGCCATATACGGCGATAATGTTTAGCCGTCACGTCCTTCCTAGCCTTTATCAGAGTAGGAATAACCTCATCCGGAATGCCTTTTTCTGCTAGGATCCGGCGTTCAACCGCCATGCCGTCAAAAGCAGCCGCGGTAAGTCTTGGAACAGACAGGGCCCCTGTTGCAACAAGTCCTGTCTTAGAGGCAGAGGCCAAGGGTCCTCTGTGAGCATTTCTTGCAGCTCCTTCTTGGCCAATCCGAAACAATGAGTATTGTTCTCACTCCTCTTCTTCTTATGATTCTCAGCACCTTGGGTATGAGAGGAAGAGGAGGAAATACATAGACCGACTGGAACACCCACGGTGTTACTAGTGCGTCTACAGCTATCGCCTGAGGGTCTCTTGACCTGGCGCAATACCTCTGTAGCTTTTTGTTGAGGCGGGATGCCATCATGTCTACTTGTGGCAGTTCCCACGACCTGCAATCTGCGCGAAGACTTCTTGATGAAGTCCCCACTTTCCCGGGTGGAGGTCGTGCCTGCTGAGGAAGTCTGCTTCCCAGTTGTCCACTCCCGGAATGAACACTGCTGACAGTGCTCTTAGGTGATTCTCCGCCCAGCGAAGAATTCTGGTGGCTTCCGCCATCGCCACCCTGCTCCTTGTGCCGCCTTGGCGGTTTACATGAGCCACTGCGGTGACTGAATCAGCACCGATTGGTCGCGAAGCAGGGTCTCCGCTTGACGTAGGGCGTTGTATATGGCCCTTAGCTCCAGGATATTGATGTGAAGGCAAGTCTCCTGACTTGACCACAGCCCTTGGAAATTTCTTCCCTGTGTGACTGCTCCCCACCCTCGGAGGCTTGCGTCCGTGGTCACCAGGACCCAGTCCTGAATGCCGAATCTGCGGCCCTCGAGAAGGTGAGCACCCTGCAGCCACCACAGGAGAAACACCCTGGCCCTGGGGGATAGGGTGATCAGCCGATGCATTTTTAGATGTGAACCGGACCACTTGTCAAACAGATCCCATTGAAATGTCCTCGCATGGAACCTGCCGAAAGGAATGGCCTTGTATGATGCCACCATCTTTCCCAGGACTCGCGTGCATTGATGCACCGACACCTGTTTTGGTTTTAATAGTTCTCAGACCAGTGTCATGAGCTCCTGAGCCTTCTACATCGGGAGATAAACCCTCTTCTGGCATCTGGAATCCAGCCGTGCTGTTGTAACACTTCCCGAGAGCGTGCTACGCTGATCAGCAACTGCTCTCTGGACCTCGCCTTTATGAGGAGAACGTCCAAGTACGGGATAATTGTGACTCCTTGCCATCGCAGGAGCACCATCATTTCCGCCATTACCTTAGTAAATATTCTCGGTGCCGTAGAGAGACCAAACGGCAACGTCTGGAATTGGTAATGACAATCCTGTACCACAAATCTGAGGTACTCCTGATGAGGTGGATAAATGGGGACATGAAGGTAAGCCTCCTTTATGTCCAGAGACACCATAAAATCCCCCCCTTCCAGGCTTGCGATGACCGCTCTGAGCGATTCCATCTTTAACTTGAACCTTTTCAGGTATATGTTCAGGGATTTTAAATTCAATATGGGTCTGACCGAACCGTCCGGTTTCGGTACCACAAACATGGTCGAATAGTAACCCTTTCCTTGTTGAAGGAGGGGGACCTTGACCACCACCTGCTGAAGATACAATTTGTGAATTGCAGCTAACACTATTTCCCTCTCTAAGGAAGAAGCTGGCAGGGCCGATTTGAGGTAACGGTGGGGGGGCATCTCTTCAAATTCCAGCTTGTATCCCTGAGGCACAATCTCTATAGCCCAGGGATCCACCTTGGAGTGAACCCACTCGTGGCTGAAATTTCGGAGACGTGCCCCCACCGGGCCTAGCTCCGCCTGTGGAGCCCCAGCGTCATGCGGTGGATTTAGTGGAAGCCGGGGAGGACTTCTGTTCCTGGGAACTAGCTGTATTGTGCAGCTTCTTTCCTCTACCCCTGCCTCTGGGCAGATCACAAAAAGGCAAGAAAGTCCGAGGTGCGTCCTTTCTTGCCTTTTTGTGATCGAAAGGACTGCATTTGGTAATACGGTGCTTTCTTAGGTTGTGAGGGACCATATGGCAAAAAATTTGACTTTCCAGCCGTAGCTGTGGAGACCAGGTCCGAGAGACCCTCCCCAAACAACTCCTCACCCTTGTAAGGTAAAACCTCCATGTGCCTTTTTGAGTCGGCATCTCCTGTCCATTGCCGAGTCCACAGGACCCTTCTGGCAGAAATCGACATTGCATTTATTCTAGAGCCCAGTAGGCTAATGTCTCTTTGAGCATCTCTCATATATAGGACAGCGTCTTTTATATGCCACAGGGTCAGTAATATAGTATCCTTGTCCAAGGTATCAAGTTCCTCAGATAAGGTATCCGTCCATGCTGCTACAGCACTACACATCCAGGCCGACGCAATCGCCGGCCTTAGTAAGGTACCTGAATGTGTATAAATGGACTTCAGGGTACCCTCCTGCTTTCTATCCGCAGCATCTTTTAGGGTGGCCATATCCTGTGACGGCAGGGCTATCCTCTTGGATAAGCGTGTTAAAGCTTTGTCTACCCTGGGGGAGGATTCCCAGCGTAACCTGTCCGTTGGCGGGAAAGGATACGCCATAAGCATCCATTTGGAAATCTGCAGTTTTCTATCTGGAGATTCCCAAGCCTTTTCACATAACTCATTTAACTCATGTGAAGGGGGAAAGGTCACCTCTTGCCTTTTTTCCCCATACATATAAACCCTCTCGTCAGGGACTGGGGTTTCCTCTGTGATGTGCAACACATCCTTCATTGCTATAATCATGTAACGGATGGCTTTAGCCATTTTAGGCTGTAACTTTGCATCATCGCCATCGACACTGGAGTCAGAATCCGTGTCGATATCTGTGTCAACAATTTGGGATAGTGGGCGCTTCTGAGACCCTGACGGCCTCTGCGACATAGGATCAGGCATGGGCTGAGACCCCGGCTGTCCTAAGGCTTCAGCTTTATCCAACCTTTTATGCAAGGAAGTAACAATATAATTTAAAACCTTCCACATATCCATCCAATCGGGTGTCGGCGCCGTCGGCGGCGACCCCACATTCATTTGTTCCCGCTCTGCTTCCACATAGCCTTCCTCGTCAAACATGCCGACACAAGCGTACCGACACACCACACACACAGGGGATGCTCTTTTTGAAGACAGTTCCCCCACAAGGCCTTTTGGAGAGACAGAGAGAGAGTATGCCAGCACACACCCCAGCGCTATATGACCCAGGAATCACACAGTAACTTAGTGTTAACCCAGTAGCTGCTGTATATACTGTTTTTGCGCCAAATTTATGTGCCCCCCCTCTCTTTTTACCCTCTTCTACCGTGATTCTGCAGGGGAAAGCCTGGGGAGCTTCCTCTCAGCGGAGCTGTGGAGAGAAAATGGCGCTGGTGAGTGCTGAGGAAGAAGCCCCGCCCCCTCAGCGGCGGGCTTCTGTCCCGCGTTTCTGTGTAAAAATATGGCGGGGGCCCATGCATATATACAGTGCCCAACTGTATATATGCCCACTTTTGCCAAGAGGTCTCTAATTGCTGCCCAGGGCGGCGGCGCCCCCCCCCCCCCCCCCCTGCACCCTACAGTGACCAGAGTATGTGGGTTTAGTGTGGGAGCAATGGCGCACAGCTGCAGTGCTGTGCGCTACCTCATATGAAGACTGGAGTCTTCTGCCGCCGATTTCGAAGTCTTCTTGCTTCTGTCACCGGCTTCTGTCTTCCGGCTCTGCGAGGGGGCGGCGGCGCGGCTCCGGGATCGGACGACAAAGGGTGCGATCCTGTGTACGATCCCTCTGGAGCTAATGGTGTCCAGTAGCCTAAGAAGCAGGACCTATCTTCAGTGAGTAGGGCTGCTTCTCTCCCCTCAGTCCCACGTAGCAGAGAGTCTGTTGTCAGCAGATCTCTCTGAAAATAAAAAAACCTAACAAAATACTTTCTTTTTAGCAAGCTCAGGAGAGCTCACTAAGTAGCACCCAGCTCGTCCGGGCACAGATTCAAACTGAGGTCTGGAGGAGGGACATAGAGGGAGGAGCCAGAGCACACCAGTATCCAAATTCTTTCTTAAAGTGCCCTGTCTATGGTCCTTACGGAGTCCCCAGCATCCACTAGGACGTTAAAGAAAATCTGTGAGGTGGGTACTCCAGTCTGTAGCCCTGGGAAATAAGATCTATGACCCAGGGATCCTGACACGAACTTGTCCAGATGTGACTGAAGAATTTTAGTCGGGCTCCCACCTGCCAGTCTTCCAAGCATCACGGTTCACCGTCATGCTGAAGGTTTTGAGGAAGCAGAGCTTGAGTCCTGTTCCTGTGAACCGGCAGTTGCTGGTTTTGCGTGGTTTACCTCTAGCGTCTCTGGTGGTTGTAGAAGAACCTCTGGTTCTGCCCCTAAACTTGGCAGTCCGAAAGGACTGTAAATTGGGACCTGAGTAAGCCTTCCTAGCTGGGGGAGCTGCAGAAGGAAGATATGTGGACTTACCCGCAGTAGTTTTGGAGATCCATTTGTCTAGTTCATCTCCAAATAAGGCCTCTCCTGTGAAGGGTAGGCCTTCCACTTCTTTCCTGGAGTCCGCGTCAGCAGTCCATTCGCGAAGCCATAATCCCTGCGTGCTGACACTGCCATAGCAGTAGTGCATGCATTAAGCAAGCCTATTTCTTTTATGGCTTCAACCATAAAGTTTGCAGAGTACTGTATATGCTGCAGGAGTAAAATTTCCCCTTGAGGTAAATAATTTCCCCTCAATTAGGTTACCTTACCATATGGTAATGGCTCTTGTAATCCACACACACATGCTATAGTGGGTGTCTGAGCCACCCCAGCAGCTGTATACAAGGATTTGAGTGTGGTCTTAATTTTACGATCAGCTGCATCTTTCAGGGAGGCTGCACCCGGGAATGGCAATACAATTTTTTCGTAACAGCCTGGATACTGATGCATCCACTATCGGTGGATTTTCCCATTTTTTCCTATCCTCAGAAGGAAAAGTAAAAGATGATAGCAACAGTTTAGGGATTTGAAATGTCTTATCTGGATTAACCCACGGTTCTTCAAACAGAGTATTTAGTTCCTTTGACACAGGAAAAGTGGCTGAGGATTTCTTTTTTATATTAAAATAAGATTCCTCACTCTCCTCTGTCACCTTATCAGGTATATGCAGAACTTCTCTGATAGCCTCTAAGAGAGCCTCTATTCCCTGTGACAGAGTACCCTCCCCCACCTCTGAGTCCACCTCCCCCTCCTCCATGTCTGACCCCTCATCATCGGAGTCAGACTGCAGGATATGGGCCAAAGTACGTTTTTGCAGACAAATGACAGGGGACTGAGATGCTGGTTTGGGTACTGAGTCTCTTTTCATAAACTCAGTCATAGATTGTCTTAAGTATTGCGTCTCTTTCTCATTGCAGTACAATTTAGTAGAAATGTTGGAAATCATTCCCCTAATGGAGTCCAGCCATGTCCCGCTTCTCATTGCAGTACAATTTAGTAGAAATGTTGGAAATCATTCCCCTAATGGAGTCCAGCCATGTCCCGCTTCTCATTGCAGTACAATTTAGTAGAAATGTTGGAAATCATTCCCCTAATGGAGTCCAGCCATGCTGGCTCTGCCCCGCTAGCCTGGGAAGGTACACAACACTGAGTACACACTAGTGAACCCAATGGAGAAGAGGAACACTGTGCCTTACATGAAACACACTCTTTGCCTGACATACTGTAACAGTGACAGTACACACACACACACACAGGAAAAGGTTAAATGCACAATTAACCCACAAAGAGCCCTTCCATGGAGACACAGAGAGAGTTTGGAGCCAGCACACGGCACCCTTACCTCTAATGACAAGCACAGCCGGGTCGCAGACTAAGTACCTAGATTAGGGACTTAGTACACTAATAACCGCTCCCCCCTGCTATGACCCCCTGGTACCGCTGAGGTAATATGGAGTCTCTCCGGAGGAGCTGCGCGTCCCTGTCAGTCAGCGTCTGTGTCAGCTGCAGAGGGAAAATGGCGCTTGTGAGCAGCTGGATCCGCTCATAGTGAAGCTCAGTCCCTTCAATGGCGCACAGTCTTCCCGCTCTTTTTTATACTGGCTGAGGTAATTTTGTGCCTAAAATGGAGTCAGCCCCCTTTTAAGTCTGTAATGCCAGTCTTGGTACTGTGTACACATATAGTGTACTGAGATTCCATTCACCCCCTCAGAAGCTGTTCGTCTACATTGTGTACCTAGTCTGGAGACCCAGCCGCCCCATGTAGAAGCCATGCGTCCTGTCAGCGGAGAACGGGACCATTAACCCTTCAAGAGGTTGGGCCGACCCCCTCCCCTAAGTCCCACGAAGCAGGCAGGCTGGTGCCATCCAGTCCTGCCTGAAAATAACAAACATATAAAATAAATGCAGAAAACTCTTCAGGAGCTTCCAGAGACGTGACCGGCTCCTCCGGGCACATTTTCTAAACTGAGTCTGGTAGGAGGGGCATAGAGGGAGGAGCCAGCGCACACTATCAAATTCCCAAGGCTCCTAGTGGACCAGTCAATACCCCATTGTACTAAATGGATTCCCAGTATCCCCTAGGACATAAGAGAAAATAGAATAACACATAGAAACAAGACCTAACATTTAGGTTCGCATTCTGAGTCTGACCATAGTTATGTGCAGCTGCAGAAGCCTGACTTACTACCTTACGGTAATGCAAGAATCCATAGGGCTAATGTGGGGGGGTCATTTATCTGCAAGCGGAATGCTGCGCCACCCACTGATCTTACGCCAGCTGCGGCAACCTTCATCATTAGTAGTTACTTGCAAGAGATCCGTCAGTAACAGGCTCCCTTCTCCGCACGCAGAATCACATGGAGCTGGTAATAGACTCCCACAAGTCAGGGCGGATTCCATGCTTATTATATATTTTATAATTTTGCTATGAGAATCCAGGAGCAAATAACCACCAACATGTGTAATATTTGTGTCACTGGACAATTAGCTGTAATGTTTAAGGTCTGAGCTTACGCGTCGCTTGGCCATGAGCTCCACTGTGTCCATATCAGCCCATTACCATAGCTCCTGCTCGCACCTCCATAGACTGCAGCCAGAAATCAGCCACTGTAGGCATATCTGGCAGAAGCCGCACTGACAGCCACTGCAGGTAACTACATATGCCTCTGTATTGGAAGATTCCACTTACCCTCCTCAGTAACAGTATCTTCTCAATGTACTCTGTATCACACATCATGTCTTTGTACTTCTGCTGCAGCAGAGTCCTCACCTGAGTGACCAGCTGTGCTCGGGTGTCTGCGTTATCAATCCACCTGGTCAGGTGAATCCTAAGGGAAGGAACAGAATGGGCAGAGGTTAGATGAAGACAGTGGGGGCTTGGCCAGCTTCTCATTCTGTGCAGTAAGGAGAACATCCCATCTCAAAAATAAGAATTTACTTACGGATAATTCTATTTCTCGTAGTCCGTAGTAAATGCTGGGGACTCCGTAAGGACCATGGGGAATAGCGGCTCCGCAGGAGACTGGGCACAAAAGTAAAGCTTTAGAACTACCTGGTGTGCACTGGCTCCTCCCCCTATGACCCCCCTCCAAGCCTCAGTTAGGATACTGTGCCCGGACGAGCGTACACAATAAGGAAGGATTTTGAATCCCGGGTAAGACTCATACCAGCCACACCAATCACACCATATAACTTGTGATCTAAACCCAGTTAACAGCATGATAACAGAGGAGCCTCTAGAAAAGATGGCTCACAACAATAATAACCCGATTTTTTTTGGTAACAATAACTATGTACCAGTATTGCAGACAATCCGCACTTGGGATGGGCGCCCAGCATCCACTACGGACTACGAGAAATAGAATTATCGGTAAGTAAATTCTTATTTTCTCTAACGTCCTAAGTGGATGCTGGGGACTCCGTAAGGACCATGGGGATTATACCAAAGCTCCCAAACGGGCGGGAGAGTGCGGATGACTCTGCAGCACCAAATGAGAGAACTCCCGGTCCTCCTCAGCCAGGGTATCAAATTTGTAGAATTTTACAAACGTATTTGCTCCTGACCAAGTAGCTGCTCGGCGAAGTTGTAAAGCCGAGACCCCTCGGGCAGCCGCCCAAGATGAGCCCACCTTCCTTGTGGAATGGGCTTTTACAGATTTTGGCTGTGGCAGGCCTGCCACAGAATGTGCAAGCTGAATTGTACTACAAATCCAACGAGCAATAGTCTGCTTAGCAGCAGGAGCACCCAGCTTGTTGGGTGCATACAGAATAAACAACGAGTCAGATTTTCTGACTCCAGCTGTCCTGGAAACCTATATTTCCAGGGCTCTGACAACGTCTAGCAACTTGGAGTCCTCCAAGTCCCTAGTAGCCGCAGGCACCACAATAGGTTGATTCAGGTGAAACGCTGAAAACCACCTTAGGGAGAAACTGAGGACAAGTCCTCAATTCCGCCCTGTCCGAATGGAAAATCAGATGAGGGCTTTTACAGGATAAAGCCGCCAATTCTGACACGCACCTGGCCCAGGCCAGGGCCAACAGCATGACCACTTTCCATGTGAGATATTTTAACTCCACATATTTAAGTGGTTCAAACCAATGTGACTTTTGGAACCCAAAAACTACATTTAGATCCAAAGGTGCCACTGGAGGCACAAAAGGAGGCTGTATATACAGTACCCCTTTCACAAACGTCTGAACTTCAGGGACTGAAGCTAGTTCTTTTTGGAAGAAAATTGACAGGGCCGAAATTTGAACCTTAATGGACCCCCATTTCAGGCCCATAGACACTCCTGTTTGCAGGAAATGTAGGAATCGACCTAGTTGAAAATTCCTCCGTCGGGGCCTTACTGGCCTCGCACCACGCAACATATTTTCGCCAAATGCGGTGATAATGTTTTGCGGTTATATCTTTCCTGGCTTTGATCAGGATAGGGATGACTTCATCCGGAATGCCTTTTTCCTTCAGGATCCGGCGTTCAACCGCCCTGCCGTTAAACGCAGCCGCGGTAAGTCTTGGAACAGACAGGGTCCTTGCTGGAGCAGGTCCCTTCTTAGAGGTAGAGGCCACGGATCCTCCGTGAGCATCTCTTGAAGTTCCGGTTACCAAGTCCTTCTTGGCCAATCCGGAGCCACGAATATAGTGCTTACTCCTCTCCATCTTATAATTCTCAGTACCTTGGTTATGAGAGGCAGAGGAGGGAACACATACACTGACTGGTACACCCACTGTGTTACCAGAGCGTCTACAGCTATTGCCTGAGGGTCCCTTGACCTGGCGCAATACTTGTCGAGTTTTATAAACATGTGGAAGACTTCTGGGTGAAGTCCCCACTCTCCCGGGTGGAGGTCGTGTCTGCTGAGGAAGTCTGCTTCCCAGTTGTCCACTCCCGGAATGAATACTGCTGACAGTGCTATCACATGATTTTCCGCCCAGCGAAGAATCCTTGCAGCTTCTGCCATTGCCCTTCTGCTTCTTGTGTCACCCTGTCTGTTTACGTGGGTGACTGCCGTGATGTTGTCCGAATGGATCAACTCCGGGTGACCTTGAAGCAGAGGTCTTGCTGAGCTTAGAGCATTGTAAATGGCCCTTAGCTTCAGGATATTTATGTGAAGTGATGTCTCCAGGCTTGACCATAAGCTCTGGAAATTCCTTCCCCGTGTGACTGCTCCCCAGCCTCGCAGGCTGGCATCCGTGGTCACCAGGACCCAGTCCTGAATGTGCGGCCCTCTAGAAGATGAGCACTCTGCAACCACCACAGGAGAGACACCCTTGTGCTTGGTGACAGGGTTATCCGCTGATGCATCTGAAGATGCGACCCAGACCATTTGTCCAGCAGGTCCCACTGGAAAGTTCTTGCGTGGAATCTGCCGCATGGGATTGCTTCATAGGAAGCCACCATTTTTTTCAGAACCATCTCATTGATGTACTGAGACTTGGCTCGGTTATAGGAGGTTCCCGACTAGCTCGGATAACTCCCTGACTTTCTCCTCCGGGAGAAACACCTTTTTTCTGAACTGTGTCCAGGATCATCCCTAAGAACAGAAGACGAGTCGTCGGAATCAGCTGCGATTTTGGAATATTGAGAATCCAATCGTGCTGCCGCAACACTACCTGAGATAGTGCTACACCGACCTCCAACTTTTCCCTGGATCTTACCCTTATCAGGGAATCGTCCAAATAAGGGATAACTAAAATTCCCTTCCTTCGAAGGAGTATCATCATTTCGGCCATTACCTTGGTAAAGACCCGGGGTGCCGTGGACCATCCCTACGGCAGCGTCTGAAACTGATAGTGACAGTTCTGTACCATAAACCTGAGGTACCCTTGGTGAGAAGGGTAAATTGGGACATGAAGGTAAGCATCCTTGATGTACCGAGACATCAAGTAGTCCTCTTCTTCCAGGTTCGCAATCACTGCTCTGAGTGACTCAATCTTGAATTTGAACCTCTGTATGTAAGTGTTCAAAGATTTTAGATTTAGAATCGGTCTCACCGAGCCGTCCGGCTTCGGTACCACAACAGTGTGGAATAATACCCCGTTCCCTGTTGCAGGAGGGGTACCTTGATTATCACCTGCTGGGAATACAGCTTGTGAATGGCTTCCAAAACTGTCTCCCTGTCAGAAGGAGACATCGGTAAAGCCGACTTTAGGAAACGGCGAGGGGGAGACGTCTCGAATTCCAATTTGTACCCCTGAGATATCACCTGAAGGATCCAGGGGTCTACTTGCGAGTGAGCCCACTGCGCGCTGAAATTCATTGAGACGGGCCCCCACCGTGCCTGATTCTGCTTGTAAAGCCCCAGCGTCATACTGAGGGCTTGGCAGAGGCGGGAGAGGGTTTCTGTTCCTGGGAACTGGCTGATTTCTGCAGCCTTTTTCCTCTCCCTCTGTCACGGGGCAGAAATGAGGAACCTTTTGCCCGCTTGCCCACGAAAAGACTGCGCCTGATAATACGGCGTCTTCTCATGTTGAGAGGCGACCTGGGGTACAAACGTGGATTTCCCAGCTGTTGCCGTGGCCACCAGGTCTGAAAGACCGACCCCAAATAACTCCTCCCCTTAATAAGGCAATACTTCCAAATGCCGTTTGGAATCCGCATCACCTGACCACTGTCGTGTCCATAACCCTCTACTGGTAGAAATGGACAACGCACTTTGACTTGATGCCAGTCGGCAAATATTCCGCTGTGCATCACGCATATATAGAAATGCATCTTTTAAATGCTCTATAGGCAATAATATACTGTCCCTATCCAGGGTATCAATATTTTCAGTAAGGGAATCCGACCACGCCAACCCAGCACTGCACATCCAGGCTGAGGCGATTGCTGGTCGCAGTATAACACCAGTATGTGTGTAAATACCTTTTAGGATGCCCTCCTGCTTTCTATCAGCAGGATCCTTAAGGGCGGCCATCTCAGGAGAGGGTAGAGCCCTTGTTCTTACAAGCGTGTGAGCGCTTTATCCACCCTAGGGGGTGTTTCCCAACGCACCCTAACCTCTGGCGGGAAAGGATATAATGCAAATAACATTTTAGAAATTATCAGTTGTTATCGGGGGAAAACCACGCATCATCACACACACCTCATTTAATTTCTCAGATTCAGGAAAACTACAGGTAGTTTTTCCTCACCGAACCTAATACCCCTTTTTGGTGGTACTCGTATTATCAGAAATGTGTAAAACATTTTTCATTGCCTCAATCATGTAACGTGTGGCCCCACTGGAAGTCACATTTGTCTCTTCACCGTCGACACTGGAGTCAGTATCCGTGTCGGCGTCTATATCTGCCATCTGAGGTAACGGGCGCTTTAGAGCCCCTGACGGCCTATGAGACGTCTGGACAGGCACAAGCTGAGTAGCCGGCTGTCTCATGTCAACCACTGTCTTTTATACAGAGCTGACACTGTTACGTAATTCTTCCAACAGTTCATCCACTCAGGTGTCGACCCCCTAGGGGGTGACATCACTATTACAGGCAATCTGCTCCGTCTCCACATCATTTTTCTCCTCATACATGTCGACACAAACGTACCGACATACAGCACACACACAGGGAATGCTCTGATAGAGGACAGGACCCCACTAGCCCTTTGGGGAGACAGAGGGAGAGTTTGCCAGCACACACCAGAGCGCTATATATATACAGGGATAACCTTATATAAGTGTTTTTCCCCCTATAGCTGCTGTATCTTTAATACTGCGCGTAATTAGTGCCCCCCTTCTCTTTTTTAACCCTTTCTGTAGTGTAGTGACTGCAGGGGAGAGCCAGGGAGCTTCCCTCCAACGGAGCTGTGAGGGAAAATGGCGCCAGTGTGCTGAGGAGATAAGGCCGCCGAGAAGGGGGCGGAGCCTATCTCCCGTTTATCTATGTATTCTGGCAGGGGTTAAATTCATCCATATAGCCCAGGAGCTATATGTGATGCATTTTTTGCCATCCAAGGTGTTTTTATTGCGTCTCAGGGCGCCCCCCCCCCAGCGCCCTGCACCCTCAGTGACCGGAGTGTGAAGTGTGCTGAGAGCAATGGCGCACAGCTGCAGTGCTGTGCGCTACCTTGTTGAAGACAGGACGTCTTCTGCCGCCGATTTTCCGGACCTCTTCTGTCTTCTGGCTCTGTAAGGGGGCCGGCGGCGCGGCTCTGGGACCCATCCATGGCTGGGCCTGTGATCGTCCCTCTGGAGCTAATGTCCAGTAGCCTAAGAAGCCCAATCCACTCTGCACGCAGGTGAGTTCGCTTCTTCTCCCCTTAGTCCCTCGATGCAGTGAGCCTGTTGCCAGCAGGTCTCACTGAAAATAAAAAACCTAAAACTAAACTTTTCACTAAGCAGCTCAGGAGAGCCACCTAGTGTGCACCCTTCCTTCTCGTTCGGGCACAAAAATCTAACTGAGGCTTGGAGGAGGGTCATAGGGGGAGGAGCCAGTGCACACCAGGTAGTTCTAAAGCTTTACTTTTGTGCCCAGTCTCCTGCGGAGCCGCTATTCCCCATGGTCCTTACGGAGTCCCCAGCATCCACTTAGGACGTTAGAGAAATACAGATGTGTGCAACAGCCATTCTAGTTATGCCTTGTCGTGAACTCGGTTACTAACGCCGGGCGTCTTTTTTGCATTTTTCCACGAAAATGCATCTTATTCGCATCGCTATGTAAATAAGACGCACAAGCAGACTGTCTGGCCTCCTATGTGAGCAATTCTGCATTTCTGTACACAACCACTATCAGCAACAATCATAAGATACAATATATCCAAGCTTCTGATTAGCCACCACCACTACCTCCCAGTCACAGTACCTTACATTTACAATACACATCTGCTACCGTGTATCTATATAGTACTGCGTCTCTGCAGGAACAAAACAGGGACACATGCGTAGATGGGAAACATCGTTCCACTGGTTCCGGGTTGGGTATGAAATCCCAAGAAGGAGAATATCCATGTCTTCTGTGTATTTTATCCCATGCCTAACCCGTCCTTTCTGCAGCCTAAGCCTAACCATCCCCTCCCATAGCCATAACCCTACCTCCATTCTCCTGCAGCCTAACTAACCCTCACACTAGTGCCTAACCCTAACCCTCATACTCATCTCAGGGATCCATTGGGATTCTAGCGTTGGGATTTTGACCACATCCCCCAAGTCTGACATCGCTTGTGTCTCCGACTCCGTATCAGCCCAATGTGTGAAGTCACCACCCTCCCCGAAGCACAAGGACAGCAGTGATCTTTTCCCACTATTAGAGTGCTGCTGGCCTCTCTCCTCCCTCTCATTAGTATACAACAGGGCCGGATCTAGGGGGGAAGGGGGGCGGGCGAAGGGGGCGACCGCCCCCCCTAACACAGTCATAGCCACGCCCACTTTTGAGCAGAGGAGAGCTCTCCGGAGAGAGCATGAGGCAGAACGATGTGCTGCAGCTTATACCACAGCAGCACAGAGGAGTCAGGAGAGCAAGGGTTACAGAGCATTTGCCCCTCACTTGCTGGTGTGTGGGTACTAGGGCTAATAAATACAATTACCCCATAGCACAGTCACATGTACATAGAACAATCACAAAGCTCTATCTCAGTCTCACTCAAAAAGTTCAGTCAGAATTGAGAGAGGAGGAGTTAGGATTGCAGATGGGAGGAGTTGGGACTGTAGAGGGAGGAGTCAAGATTAAACAGTAAACCGCCCCCCCTAAAGAAAAGTCTAGATCCGTCCCTGGTATACAATGTGACTAAACACTGTTTCCAGCAGGTACACAAAGTGAAAACAGATTACAAGCATTACAGGGGAATGTGCTGGCCTTTCCATAGGGTACTAAAAAAGATCTCAGATGTAGGGGCAGTGGCAGGGAGAGGTCACACCGAGCCAGTTATCTCTAGGGCCCTCCATTCCTAGGCGCAAAATATGACCCACCGTTCGCAACCTTCTAATACACAAATTGTAATCCACACAATGGTCCTCATTCCGAGTTGATCGCTAGCTGCTTTCGTTCGCAGCGCAGCGATTAGGTTAAAAAGCGGCGCTTCTGCGCATGCGTATGGTGCGCACGCGCGACATACCTTCACAAAAGCCGATGCAGTTTCACACAAGGTCTAGCGACGCTTTTCAGTCACACTGCTGGCCGCAGAGTGATTGACAGGAAGTGTGTGTTTCTGGGTGGTAACTGACCGTTTTCCGGGAGTGTGTGTAAAAACGCAGGCATGTCGGATAAAAACGCAGGAGTGGCTGGGGAAACGCAGGCGTGGCTGGCCGAACGCAGGGCGTGTTTGTGACGTCAAAACAGGAACTAAACAGTCTGAAGTGATCGCTAGCTAGGAGTAAGTCTCGAGCTGCTCAGAAACTGCACAATCTTTTTTTGTAGCATGCTGCGAACCTTTCGGTCGTACTTCTGCTAAGCTAAGATACACTCCCAGAGGGCGGCGGCCTAGCGTTTGCACTGCTGCTAAAAGCAGCTAGCGAGCGAACAACTCGGAATGAGGGCCCATGTCACTTGGAATAATAAGAAAAACACTTACCGGTTGAACTCCGGAAGTTTATCCAGGTCTAGAAGAGCCGAGTGAGTGCTGGTGCTTCCCAGATTGTACTGCTGGACTAGCTGCGGCAGGGTGCGGCCCATCTGGTTCCCTGCATGATGACAGGACAGAACAGGTGAGGAGAATGTATATATAATAATGTAATAACCACTAGAGAATCTGATATTGCTAATATGAGAACACCTATCTGCCACCTGTAGAACCTCTTATGCACCTAACTAGGACAAAGGGGGACCGTACACTGACAAATCTTTCAGTTCAATGTAATCATAGCTCTATCATATAAATGGCTGAGACTGACTCTCCACCCAATACACTGCTCTGACATCCATATTCCCTAATGAATAGATCTGTGGTTGGATATACCGATGGACGGGATGCCGGCAGTCAGAATACAGACAGCGGCATCTCGACCATCAGAATACCGACAGCCCCTCAAACCCTCCCTTGTGGGTGCCTAACCCCAACCCTCCCCAGTGGTGCCTAACCCTAACCCTCCCTTCCCCGCTGGTTAAACCTAGCCCTCCCCAATTGGTGCCTAACCCCAACCTCCCCTTGTAAGTGCCTATCACTACCCCCCCCCCGGTACGTAACCACCCCCTAAATCTTACCTCCCACCCCGTCGGCAGGATGTGAGCGCGTTCCGCTATTTGAGCGTTCAGGATTCCTGGCATCAGTATTTTGACGCAGGGATCTCTACACAGAGTCTCACCCCTTCCTGCTGGACTGATTCACCTTCTCTCCCCACAATAAGTGGCCACACGTATCCTCGGTGCCTCAGCTCCGAGTGCTGCGGGACCATCTTGTGGTTCCATTTGTTTCCTGGTTACTGCTTCTACTTGTTGCCGAGTCCCGGCATGGCAAGTAACCTGGGGTTGCAGCATAGTATATGGAGAATGGGGTGCAGAGTATGTGGTATATGGCGGAAGCAGTATATAGGGGGCACTATATGGAGGGGTATGAGGGTGCAGTGTGTTTATAGGGACAGTATATGGTGGGGGGTGCAGTGTACATCGGGGATGTATGTGTGTGTCCTTGTCCCTTCAGTGGCTGCCGGAGGCACTACAGAGGTGGGATGCAGCATTAGATTAATGTAACCTTAACTTGAAATCAAACAAAAGGATAGAAAATCCAGCCAATTTTGAATATGAAAGGTTGTTATAAATGGCAACTGCCACACCAAAAACCTACCCCTACTCTCTCAATATTCAGCAAGTGTTAAACAGTCAGATCAGTGTTTTTACGTAATTAGCAGCATGCTGTAACATCTCCCTGCATGATCACTTTCATTTGGTCTGTGTGGCGGCCTCCAGTGGCTACCTGTGCACATAACAGAGGTGAGGAGCAGTTAGCCTTTTATTATATAAGATTTCCTTGTGACTCTGTTTTAAGACAATAAGGTATATGCTCCCAGTGCCTATTAATCCCTAATCTTAAATTATATTGTTTTTTAATAAGGTATACCTGTAGTTTTGCTTCTCTGCAGAGGCCCACCCCTATATGAACTGTTTCCTATCTAGCACTTATATCACTTACATAGAATTCTCCTATTCACCCTCTGCAAAGCATGGTTCTATCTCCCTGTTCTTCTGAAATGGACCCCTCTCGCTCTCCATAATTACCGCTGAATCCTGATCCGCAGTTCGTAATAATGTCAAGCAGGGTGTCGGCCAGGTATCCGTTCTGGGCGTAGTGTTGGATAAATATGTCGCCCTGTCGCTTGGACAGTTTGCTGCCATCTTTGTTGAGCAAGAGCGGGAGGTGAGCATATAATGGGGGCTGCCAGCCCAGAGCACGGAAAAGCAGTAGGTGCTTGGTGGTGGAGATCAGCCACTCTTCTCCTCTCAGCACGTGCGTCACACCCATTTTACTATCATCCACCACATTGGCCAAGTGATAAGTGGGGAAGCCATCTCCTTTCAGGATCACTGGGTCTCCTTCCACACTTGCCACATCATGCCGTGTCCAACCATAGACCAAGTCCTGGAAATCGTGGGTACCACTAGGCAACTGGAACCGGACCACAAATGGCAAATTCTGCGTCAGCTTTTCCTGCACTTGATTTGTGGTCAGATGTCTGCAGCGGTTGTCGTAGCTTCAGCAAAAAAACAAAAAGGAAACTGATCAGAAACAATAAACACACCTAGGGGCGTATTCAATTACCTGCGGTGTTTACTAACCGGTTAATGCTCAGTGTTTAACACCCGGAGAGTCTCAATTAATTGTCAGTTTCCAGAATCTATCTATGTCAGTAAAAGCCGTTAAGTTTCGGTTATTAGGTTTCCAGTAATATAGTCTCTTTGTATTTATAAACTATCACCGGGAATCCACCTAAAGTTGTGCATACACAATACAATTATCTGGCAGTTTATCTGGTTGGAATGAAAATCTGGTAATGGATGAGAGCAAATGACAAATCGACCATTTGCTTCCAAACACTGGAAAAATAGGATTTTACTTACAGGTAAATCTATTTCTCGTAGTCCGTAGTGGATGCTGGGGACTCCGTAAGGACCATGGGGATAGACGGGCTCCGCAGGAGACATGGGCACTTTAAGAAAGAATTTAGGTTCTGGTGTGCACTGGCTCCTCCCTCTATGCCCTCCTCCAGACCTCAGTTAGAGAAACTGTGCCCAGAAGAGCTGACAGTACAAGGAAAGGATTTTGGTAATCCAGGGCAAGATTCATACCAGCCACACCAATCACACCGTATAACATGTGATAACAACCAGTTAACAGTATGACAAATAACAGAGCATCAGGTCAAACCCTGATGCAACCATAACGTAACCCTTATTGAAGCAATAACTATATACAAGTATTGCAGAAGAAGTCCGCACTTGGGACGGGCGCCCAGCATCCACTACGGACTACGAGAAATAGATTTACCGGTAAGTAAAATCTTATTTTCTCTAACGTCCTAGTGGATGCTGGGAACTCCGTAAGGACCATGGGGATTATACCAAAGCTCCCAAACGGGCGGGAGAGTGCGGATGACTCTGCAGCACCGATTGAGCAAACAAGAGGTCCTCCTCAGCCAGGGTATCAAACTTGTAGAACTTTGCAAAAGTGTTTGAACCTGACCAAGTAGCCGTCCGGCAAAGTTGTAATGCCGAGACCCCTCGGGCAGCCGCCCAAGAAGAGCCCACCTTCCTAGTGGAATGGGCCTTAACTGACTTTGGCGGCGGCAATCCAGCCGCAGAATGAGCCTGCTGAATCGTGTTACAGATCCAGCGAGCAATAGTTTGCTTTGAAGCAGGAGCACCCAGCTTGTCGGATGCATACATGATAAACAACGACTCTGTTTTCCTGACCCTAGCCGTTCTGGCTACATAAACCTTCAAAGCCCTGACCACATCAAGCATCTCGGAATCCTCCAAGTCACGAGTAGCCACAGGCACCACAATAGGTTGGTTCATATGAAAAGATGAAACCACTTTCGGCAGAAATTGTGGACGGGTCCGCAATTCTGCTCTATCCATATGGAAAACCAGATAGGGGCTTTTATGTGACAAAGCCGCCAACTCTGACACGCGCCTAGCCGAAGCCAAGGCTAATAGCATGACCACCTTCCACGTGAGATATTTCAACTCCACCATTTTAAGTGGTTCAAACCAGTGGGATTTCAGGAAGCTTAACACCACGTTAAGATCCCAAGGTGCCACTGGAGGCACAAAAGGAGGCTGAATATGCAGCACTCCCTTCACAAACGTCTGAACTTCTGGTAGAGAAGCCAACTCCTTTTGAAAGAAAATGGATAGAGCCGAAATCTGGACTTTAATGGAGCCCAATTTTAGGCCCAAATTCACTCCGATCTGTAGGAAGTGAAGGAAACGGCCCAGCTGGAATTCCTCCGTAGGAGCATTCCTGGCCTCACCCCAAGAAACATATTTTCGCCATATACGGTGATAATGTTTAACGGTCACATCCTTCCTAGCCTTTATCAGCGTAGGAATGACCTCATCCAGAATGCCCTTCTCTGCTAGGATCCGGCGTTCAACCGCCATGCCGTCAAACGCAGCCGAGGTAAGTCTTGGAACAGACAGGGCCCCTGTTGCAACAGGTCCTGTCTTAGAGGAAGAGGCCACGGATCCTCTGTGAGCATTTCTTGCAGATATGGATACCAAGTCCTTCGTGGCCAATCTGGAACAATAAGGATTGTTCTCACTCCTCTTTTTCTTATTATCCTCAGCACCTTGGGTATGAGAGGAAGAGGAGGAAAAACATAGACCGACCGGAATACCCACGGTGTCACCAGGGCGTCCACAGCCACTGCCTGAGGGTCTCTTGACCTGGCGCAATACCTCTGTAGCTTTTTGTTGAGGCGGGATGCCATCATGTCCACCTGTGGCTGTTCCCACCGACTTGTAATCTGTGCGAAGACTTCCTGATGAAGTCCCCACTCTCCCGGGTGGAGGTCGTGTCTGCTGAGGAAGTCTGCTTCCCAGTTGTCCACTCCCGGGATGAACACTGCAGACAGTGCGCTTTCGTGATTCTCCGCCCAGCGAAAAATTCTGGTGGCTTCCGCCATCACCACTCTGCTCCTTGTGCCGCCTTGTCGGTTTACATGAGCCACTGCGGTGATGTTGTCTGACTGAATCAGAACCGGTTGGTCGCGAAGCAAGTTCTCCGCTTGACGCAGGGCGTTGTATATGGCCCTTAGTTCCAGGATGTTGATGTGAAGGCAAGTCTCTTGACTTGACCACAGACCTTGGAAATTTCTTCCCTGTGTGACTGCTCCCCAACCTCGGAGGCTTGCGTCCGTGGTCACCAGGACCCAGTCCTGAATGCCGAATATGCGGCCCTCGAGAAGGTGAGCACTCTGCAGCCACCACAGGAGTGACACCCTGGCCCTGGGGGATAGGGTGATTAACCGATGCATCTGAAGATGTGATCCGGACCACTTGTCCAGTAAGTCCCATTGAAAAGGTCCTCGCATGGAACCTGCCGAAGGGAATGGCCTCGTATGATGCCACCATCTTTCCCAGGACTCGAGTGCAGTGATGCACTGACACTTGTTTTGGTTTTAATAGGTTCCTGACCAGGGTCATGAGTTCCTGAGCTTTCTCTATCGGGAGATAAACCCTTTTCTGGTCTGTTTCCAGAATCATGCCCAGGAAAGGCAGACGAGTCGTAGGAACCAACTGCGACTTTGGAATATTTAGAATCCAGCCGTGTTGCCGTAACACTTCCAGAGAAAGTGATACGCTGGTCAGCAACTGCTCTCTTGATCTCCCTTTTATGAGGAGATCGTCCAAGTATGGGATAATTGTGACCCCTTGCTTCCGCAGGAGTACCATCATTTCCGCCATTACCTTGGTAAATATTCTCTGTGCCGCGGAGAGACCAAACGGCAACGTCTGAAATTGATAATGACAATCCTGTACCACAAATCTGAGGTACGCCTGATGAGGTGGATAAATGGGGACATGAAGGTATGCATCCTTCATGTCCAGAGACACCATAAAATCCCCCCCTTCCAGGCTTGCGATGACCGCTCTCAGCGATTCCATCTTGAACTTGAACCTTTTCAGGTAAATGTTCAGGGATTTCAAATTCAATATGGGTCTGACCGAACCGTCCGGTTTCGGGACTACAAACATGGTCGAATAATAACCCCTTTCCCTGTTGGAGGGGAACCTTGACCACCACCTGTTGAAGATACAATTTGTGAATTGCAGTTAACACTATTTCCCTCTCGTGGGGGGAAGCTGGTAGGGCTGATTTGAGGTATCGGTGAGGGGGCATCTCTTCGAATTCCAGCTTGTATCCCTGAGACACAATTTCTATTGCCCAGGGATCCACCTGGGAGTGAACCCACTTGTGGCTGAAATTTCGAAGACGTGCCCCCACCGGGCCTAGCTCCGCCCAGCGTCATGCGGTGGATTTTGTAGAGGCTGGGGAGGACTTCTGTTCCTGGGAACTAGCTATGTTGTGAAGCTTCTTTCCTCTGCTCCTGCCTCTGGCAAGAAAGGACGCACCTCAGACTTTCTTGTTTCTTTGTGATCGAAAGAACTGCATTTGATAATACGGTGCTCTCTTAGGCTGTGAGGGAATATAAGGCAAAAAATTTGACTTTCCAGCTGTAGCTGTGGAGACCAGGTCCGAGAGACCCTCTCCAAACAATTCCTCACCTTTGTAAGGTAAAACCTCCATGTGCCTTTTTGAGTCGGCATCACCTGTCCATTGCCGAGTCCACAGGACCCTTCTGGCAGAAATCGACATAGCATTTATTCTAGAACCCAGTAGACCAGGGGTGTCAAACTCGCGGCCCTCCAGCTGTTGTGGAACTACACATCCCAGCATGCCTTGCCATCTATTTTGTATTAGGGATGGCTGCAACTGTGGCAAGGCATGCTGGAATGTGTAGTTCCACAACAGCTGGAGGGCCATGAGTTTGACACCCCTGCAGTAGACTAATGTCTCTTTAAACATCTCTCATATATAGTACAGCGTCTTTAATATGCCCCAGGGTCAACAATATAGTATCCTTGTCTAAGGTATCAATTTCCTCAGATAAGGTATCCGTCCATGCTGCTACAGCTCTACACACCCAGGCCAACGCAATCGCCGGCCTCAGTAAGGTACCTGAATGTGTATAAATGGACTTCAGGGTAACCTCCTGTTTGCAATCCGCAGCATCTTTGAGAGTAGCCGTATCCTGTGACGGCAGGGCTACCTTCTTGGATAAGCGTGTTAAAGCTTTGACCACCCTAGGGGAGGATTCCCAGCGTAACCTGTCCGTTGGCGGGAAAGGATACGCCATAAGATCCTTTTGGAAATCTGCAGTTTTTTATCTGGAGATTCCCAAGCCTTTTCACGTAACTCATTCAGCTCGTGTGAGGGGGGAAAGGTTACCTCCGGCTTCTTTTCCCCATACATATGCACCCTCTTGTCAGGGACTGGGGTTTCCTCTGTGATGTGCAACACATCCTTAATTGCTATAATCATATAACGGATGGATTTAGCCAATTTTGGCTGTAACTTTGCATCATCGTAATCGACACTGGAGTCAGAATCCATGTCGGTATCTGTGTCAACAATTTTGGATAGTGGGCGCTTCTGAGACCCTGACGGCCTCTGTGACATAGGATCAGGCACGGGTTGAGACCCTGACTGTCCTGAGGCTTCAGCCTTGTCTAACCTTTTATGCAAGGAATTAACATTATCATTTAAAACCTTCCACATATCCATCCAATCAGGTGTCGGCGCCGTCGGCGGAGACACCACATTCATTTGTTCCCGCTCTGCTTCCACATAGCCTTCCTCATCAGACATTTCGACATAAGCGTACCGACACGCCACACACACAGGGAATGCCCTTTCTGAAGACAGCTCCCCCACAAGGCCCTTTAGAGAGACAGAGAGAGTATGCCAGCACACACCCCAGCGCTATAAACCCAGGAATAACACAGTAACTTAATGTTAACCCAGTAGCTGCTGTTTATATTGTGTTTTGCGCCTAATTATGTGCCCCCCCTCTTTTTAACCCTCTTCTACCGTGTATCTGCAGGGGAGAGCCTGGGGAGCTTCCTCTCAGCGGAGCTGTGGAGAAAAAAATAAGAATTTACTTACCGATAATTCTATTTCTCGTAGTCCGTAGTGGATGCTGGGGACTCCGTAAGGACCACAAAAGTAAAGCTTTAGAACTACCTGGTGTGCACTGGCTCCTCCCCCTATGACCCCCCTCCAAGCCTCAGTTAGGATACTGTGCCCGGACGAGCGTACACAATAAGGAAGGATTTTGAATCCCGGGTAAGACTCATACCAGCCACACCAATCACACCATATAACTTGTGATCTAAACCCAGTTAACAGCATGATAACAGAGGAGCCTCTAGAAAAGATGGCTCACTACAGCAATAACCCGATTTTTTGGTAACAATAACTATGTAACAGTATTGCAGACAATCCGCACTTGGGATGGGCGCCCAGCATCCACTACGGACTACGAGAAATAGAATTATCGGTAAGTAAATTCTTATTTTCTCTAACGTCCTAAGTGGATGCTGGGGACTCCGTAAGGACCATGGGGATTATACCAAAGCTCCCAAACGGGCGGGAGAGTGCGGATGACTCTGCAGCACCAATTGAGAGAACTCCCGGTCCTCCTCAGCCAGGGTATCAAATTTGTAGAATTTTACAAACGTATTTGCTCCTGACCAAGTAGCTGCTCGGCAAAGTTGTAAAGCAGAGACCCCTCGGGCAGACGCCCAAGATGAGCCCACCTTCCTTGTGGAATGGGCTTTTACAGATTTTGGCTGTGGCAGGCCTGCCACAGAATGTGCAAGCTGAATTGTACTACAAATCCAACGAGCAATAGTCTGCTTAGCAGCAGGAGCACCCAGCTTGTTGGGTGCATACAGAATAAACAACGAGTCAGATTTTCTGACTCCAGCCGTCCTGGAAACCTATATTTCCAGGGCTCTGACAACGTCTAGCAACTTGGAGTCCTCCAAGTCCCTAGTAGCCACAGGCACCACAATAGGTTGATTCAGGTGAAACGCTGAAAACCACCTTTGGGAGAAACTGAGGACAAGTCCTCAATTCCGCCCTGTCCGAATGGAAAATCAGATGAGGGCTTTTACAGGATAAAGCCGCCAATTCTGACACGCACCTGGCCCAGGCCAGGGCCAACAGCATGACCACTTTCCATGTGAGATATTTTAACTCCACATATTTAAGTGGTTCAAACCAATGTGACTTTTGGAACCCAAAAACTACATTTAGATCCAAAGGTGCCACTGGAGGCACAAAAGGAGGCTGTATATACAGTACCCCTTTCACAAACGTCTGAACTTCAGGGACTGAAGCTAGTTCTTTTTGGAAGAAAATTGACAGGGCCGAAATTTGAACCTTAATGGACCCCCATTTCAGGCCCATAGACACTCCTGTTTGCAGGAAATGTAGGAATCGACCTAGTTGAAAATTCCTCCGTCGGGGCCTTACTGGCCTCGCACCACGCAACATATTTTCGCCAAATGCGGTGATAATGTTTTGCGGTTATATCTTTCCTGGCTTTGATCAGGATAGGGATGACTTCATCCGGAATGCCTTTTTCCTTCAGGATCCGGCGTTCAACCGCCCTGCCGTTAAACGCAGCCGCGGTAAGTCTTGGAACAGACAGGGTCCTTGCTGGAGCAGGTCCCTTCTTAGAGGTAGAGGCCACGGATCCTCCGTGAGCATCTCTTGAAGTTCCGGTTACCAAGTCCTTCTTGGCCAATCCGGAGCCACGAATATAGTGCTTACTCCTCTCCATCTTATAATTCTCAGTACCTTGGTTATGAGAGGCAGAGGAGGGAACACATACACTGACTGGTACACCCACTGTGTTACCAGAGCGTCTACAGCTATTGCCTGAGGGTCCCTTGACCTGGCGCAATACTTGTCGAGTTTTATAAACATGTGGAAGACTTCTGGGTGAAGTCCCCACTCTCCCGGGTGGAGGTCGTGTCTGCTGAGGAAGTCTGCTTCCCAGTTGTCCACTCCCGGAATGAATACTGCTGACAGTGCTATCACATGATTTTCCGCCCAGCGAAGAATCCTTGCAGCTTCTGCCATTGCCCTTCTGCTTCTTGTGTCACCCTGTCTGTTTACGTGGGTGACTGCCGTGATGTTGTCCGAATGGATCAACTCCGGGTGACCTTGAAGCAGAGGTCTTGCTGAGCTTAGAGCATTGTAAATGGCCCTTAGCTTCAGGATATTTATGTGAAGTGATGTCTCCTGGCTTGACCATAAGCTCTGGAAATTCCTTCCCTGTGTGACTGCTCCCCAGCCTCGCAGGCTGGCATCCGTGGTCACCAGGACCCAGTCCTGAATGTGCGGCCCTCTAGAAGATGAGCACTCTGCAACCACCACAGGAGAGACACCCTTGTGCTTGGTGACAGGGTTATCCGCTGATGCATCTGAAGATGCGACCCAGACCATTTGTCCAGCAGGTCCCACTGGAAAGTTCTTGCGTGGAATCTGCCGCATGGGATTGCTTCATAGGAAGCCACCATTTTTTTCAGAACCATCTCATTGATGTACTGAGACTTGGCTCGGTTATAGGAGGTTCCCGACTAGCTCGGATAACTCCCTGACTTTCTCCTCCGGGAGAAACACCTTTTTCTGAACTGTGTCCAGGATCATCCCTAAGAACAGAAGACGAGTCATCGGAATCAGCTGCGATTTTGGAATATTGAGAATCCAATCGTGCTGCCGCAACACTACCTGAGATAGTGCTACACCGACCTCCAACTGTTCCATGGATCTTACCCTTATCAGGGAATCGTCCAAGTAAGGGATAACTAAAATTCCCTTCCTTCGAAGGAGTATCATCATTTCGGCCATTACCTTGGTAAAGACCCGGGGTGCCGTGGACCATCCCTACGGCAGCGTCTGAAACCGATAGTGACAGTTCTGTACCATAAACCTGAGGTACCCTTGGTGAGAAGGGTAAATTGGGACATGAAGGTAAGCATCCTTGGTGTACCGAGACATCATGTAGTCCTCTTCTTCCAGGTTCGCAATCACTGCTCTGAGTGACTCAATCTTGAATTTGAACCTCTGTATGTAAGTGTTCAAAGATTTTAGATTTAGAATCGGTCTCACCGAGCCGTCCGGCTTCGGAACCACAACAGTGTGGAATAATACCCCGTTCCCTGTTGCAGGAGGGGTACCTTGATTATCACCTGCTGGGAATACAGCTTGTGAATGGCTTCCAAAACTGTCTCCCTGTCAGAAGGAGACATCGGTAAAGCCGACTTTAGGAAACGGCGAGGGGGAGACGTCTCGAATTCCAATTTGTACCCCTGAGATATCACCTGAAGGATCCAGGGATCTACTTGCGAGTGAGCCCACTGCGCGCTGAAATTGAGACGGGCCCCCACCGTGCCCGATTCTGCTTGTAAAGCCCCAGCGTCATACTGAGGGCTTGGCAGAGGCGGGAGAGGGTTTCTGTTCCTGGGAACTGGCTGATTTCTGCAGCCTTTTTCCTCTCCCTCTGTCACGGGGCAGAAATGAGGAACCTTTTGCCCGCTTGCCCACGAAAAGACTGCGCCTGATAATACGGCGTCTTCTCATGTTGAGAGGCGACCTGGGGTACAAACGTGGATTTCCCAGCTGTTGCCGTGGCCACCAGGTCTGAAAGAACCGACCCCAAATAACTCCTCCCCTTAATAAGGCAATACTTCCAAATGCCGTTTGGAATCCGCATCACCTGACCACTGTCGTGTCCATAACCCTCTACTGGTAGAAATGGACAACGCACTTAGACTTGATGCCAGTCGGCAAATATTCCGCTGTGCATCACGCATATATAGAAATGCATCTTTTAAATGCTCTATAGGCAATAATATACTGTCCCTATCTAGGGTATCAATATTTTCAGTCAGGGAATCCGACCACGCCAACCCAGCACTGCACATCCAGGCTGAGGCGATTGCTGGTCGCAGTATAACACCAGTATGTGTGTAAATACCTTTTAGGATGCCCTCCTGCTTTCTATCAGCAGGATCCTTAAGGGCGGCCATCTCAGGAGAGGGTAGAGCCCTTGTTCTTACAAGCGTGTGAGCGCTTTATCCACCCTAGGGGGTGTTTCCCAACGCACCCTAACCTCTGGCGAGAAAGGATATAATGCCAATAACATTTTAGAAATTATCAGTTGTTATCGGGGGAAAACCACGCATCATCACACACCTCATTTAATTTCTCAGATTCAGGAAAACTACAGGTAGTTTTTCCTCACCGAACATAATACCCCTTTTTGGTGGTACTCGTATTATCAGAAATGTGTAAAACATTTTTCATTGCCTCAATCATGTAACGTGTGGCCCCACTGGAAGTCACATTTGTCTCTTCACCGTCGACACTGGAGTCAGTATCCGTGTCGGCGTCTATATCTGCCATCTGAGGTAACGGGCGCTTTAGAGCCCCTGACGGCCTATGAGACGTCTGGACAGGCACAAGCTGAGTAGCCGGCTGTCTCATGTCAACCACTGTCTTTTATACAGAGCTGACACTGTTACGTAATTCTTCCAACAGTTCATCCAATCAGGTGTCGACCCCCTAGGGGGTGACATCACTATTACAGGCAATCTGCTCCGTCTCCACATCATTTTTCTCCTCATACATGTCGACACAAACGTACCGACATACAGCACACACACAGGGAATGCTCTGATAGAGGACAGGACCCCACTAGCCCTTTGGGGAGACAGAGGGAGAGTTTGCCAGCACACACCAGAGCGCTATATATATATATATATATACATATATATATATATATATATATATATATAGGGATAACCTTATATAAGTGTTTTCCCCTTATAGCTGCTGTATCTTTAATACTGCGCGTAATTAGTGCCCCCCTTCTCTTTTTTAACCCTTTCTGTAGTGTAGTGACTGCAGGGGAGAGCCAGGGAGCTTCCCTCCAACTGAGCTGTGAGGGAAAATGGCGCCAGTGTGCTGAGGAGATAGGCTCCGCCCCCTTCTCGGCGGCCTTATCTCCCGTTTTTCTATGTATTCTGGCAGGGGTTAAATTCATCCATATAGCCCAGGAGCTATATGTGATGCATTTTTTGCCATCCAAGGTGTTTTTATTGCGTCTCAGGGCGCCCCTCCCCAGCGCCCTGCACCCTCAGTGACCGGAGTGTGAAGTGTGCTGAGAGCAATGGCGCACAGCTGCAGTGCTGTGCGCTACCTTGTTGAAGACAGGACGTCTTCTGCCGCCGATTTTCCGGACCTCTTCTGTCTTCTGGCTCTGTAAGGGGGCCGGCGGCGCGGCTCTGGGACCCATCCATGGCTGGGCCTGTGATCGTCCCTCTGGAGCTAATGTCCAGTAGCCTAAGAAGCCCAATCCACTCTGCACGCAGGTGAGTTCGCTTCTTCTCCCCTTAGTCCCTCGATGCAGTGAGCCTGTTGCCAGCAGGTCTCACTGAAAATAAAAAACCTAAAACTAAACTTTTCACTAAGCAGCTCAGGAGAGCCACCTAGTGTGCACCCTTCTCGTTCGGGCACAACAATCTAACTGAGGCTTGGAGGGGGGTCATAGGGGGAGGAGCCAGTGCACACCAGGTAGTTCTAAAGCTTTACTTTTGTGCCTAGTCTCCTGCGGAGCCGCTATTCCCCATGGTCCTTACGGAGTCCCCAGCATCCACTTAGGACGTTAGAGAAATGGCGCTGGTGAGTGCTGATGAAGAAGCCCCGGCCCCTCGGCGGCGGGCTTCTGTCCCGCTTAAATATGCAATTTTTGGCGGGGGCTCATACATATATACAGTGCCCAGCTGTATGTATGTTCAACTTTGCCAAAAGAGGTCCCAATTGCTGCCCAGGGCGCCCCCCCGCGCGCCCTGCACCCTTACAGTGACCGGAGTATGTGTAGGTGTGTGGAGCAATGGCGCACAGCTGCAGTGCTGTGCGTTACCTCAGTGAAGATCACGGAGTCTTCTGCCGCCTGTGAAGTATTCTTTGCTTCTCATACTAACCCGGCTTCTGTCTTCCGGCTCTGCGAGGGGGACGGCGGCGCGGCTCCGGAACCGGACGGCGAGGGTGAGATCCTGCGTACCGATCCCTCTGGAGCTAATGGTGTCCAGTAGCCTAAGAAGCAGGACCTAGCTTCAGAGAGTAGGGCTGCTTCTCTCCCCTCACTCCCACGATGCAGGGAGTCTGTTGCCAGCAGAGCTCCCTGAAAATAAAAAACCTAACAAAATACTTTCTCTCAGCAAACTCAGGAGAGCTCACTGAAAAACACCCAGCTCGTCTGGGCACAGTATTAAACTGAGGTCTGGAGGAGGGGCATAGAGGGAGGAGCCAGTGCACACCAGAACCTAAATTCTTTCTTAAAGTGCCCATGTCTCATGTGGAGCCCGTCTATCCCCATGGTCCTTACGGAGTCCCCAGCATCCACTAGGACGTTAGAGAAATGGACAAAACATGTCGTTCAGACAAACTGGTTAAATCTGTGACTAACAGTTTTTGTCTGTTTTCCAGTATGTGTGAGCACATGGTCGGTTGTCATTTGCGCTCATCCATTACCTGATTTTCATTTCAACCAAAGTATCTGCCAGATAACTGTATAGTGTATGCCCATCATAAGCATGAAATAAATAAGTCTAAAGATGTCTGAAGGGGGGGGGGGGGGGGGCGCTACTACATACTGGGCGTGTTTTCATTTTGTATCCAATAGGAGCTTGGTGCCACATATGGGCCCAGGTTATTCAGTTCAGTGTTCTCATCTTACTTTTAGCTATCGCCATGAGTCGGGATACTGACAGCCGGCATCCGACAGTCGGTATATTGTATGTATTCCGCTACAAGTTATACACAGCAAGCATGGAAACAGCCGCTGCAAGAGAAGTCTCATACCGAGGAGTCTGCCTACTCCTAAACGCTTCTTTCTTCAGTAGTTCTAGTCTCTGAGGGGTGCAGAAGCAGCGGTACGCAGCGCCACTCTCCAGCAGGGTCTGTACAGCATCATGATACAGATTCAGACGCTTCGACTGTTCATAGGGACCGTACGGCCCACCACGCCTGGGGCTCTCATCTGGTGGGATCCCTAAGAAAGAAGGTAATTACATTACTACAAGAATAATCTGTGTCACTGCTCGCTGCGACAACAGGAGACTGCATGAACAAAAACCCACCAGCTGCCATCAATTCACAAGAGCTCACTTTCTATTTCAAGAACAAGATTGATAAGATCCAAAATGAAACGGTATGCTCTTCCTCAGCCAGTGGCCTGCTTATTTCTCTACCTGAACCCTTTGGCACCTTCTCATTTGATTCCACAAATGAAGATAAAGCATCTACACTCTTCTCATCCCCCTGCTCTACTACTTCTCCTCTTGATCCTACACATTTACAAATCAGACAAATCAGTAAATATCTATCTCCTGGGCTCACCCTAGCCTTAACTAAAATCTGTAATCTCTATTGACGGGTATCTTTCCACCACTGCTCAAGCATGCAGTGATTACTCCCAGTTTGAAAAAGCAAGATTCTGACCCTCTCTCAAGCTACAGTCCCATCTCTCGGCTCCCATGCCCCTCCAAGTTACTTGAGAGACTTGCCTACAGTCACTACTAATAAAGTGAATGATCTGGTCACTGCTAAGTCTAAAGGCCATTACTCACTTTTTATTCTTCTAGATCTCTCTGCCACATGTGACACTGTTGACCACTCTCTTCTCATACATACACTACAATCCCTAGGTCTTCAGGATACAGCCCTTTCTGGGCTTTCATCCGACCTATTTAATCGCTATTTTAGTGTTTGTTTCTCTGAATACACCGCAGGGTAAATTTACTAAGATGGGCGTTCTATTTAAGATGGGATGTTGTCCATAGCAACCAATCAGATTCTACTTCTCATTTATCTAGCACCTTATAGAAGATAATACCTGGAATCTGATTGGTTGCTATGGGCAGCATCCCATCTTAAATAGAACTCCCATCTTAGTAAATTTACCCCCTCATCTTCGCTACCTCTTTCAGCTAGAGTACTGCAAGTCTCAGTATTAGGTCCCCTGCTTTTCTCAATCTATAACACATCTCTTGGGAAACTAATTAGCTAATTTGGACCTGAGTCTCTCCTCCACACGCATTACTCGCTCCCATTCACAATTACAGGACTTTTTGCACTTTGTGGAATGCCCTCCCACTCACAATAAGACTCTCCTCTAGTCTCAAAACCTTCAAGCGTTCCCTGAAAACTCACCTCGTCAGACAGCTTATCAGATTCCAGAACTACCCACATTACCTTCATAAAAGTATCCTACCCAATTACATCCCCTCTATACAGTCCACATATAACCTCACATAGCTTGTTTTTATTCACTTTCACATCCTGCTGATCCTTGGCCAACATTGCTGTGACCATATCATACAGCCATTTGATTAAATGTTCTATTACTGTTGTTCAGATTATAATGCTCAATGGACTAAGCTGATATATATATATATATATATATACACACACACACACACACACACACACACACACAGGTTGAGTATCCCATATCCAAATATCCGAAATACGGAATATTCCGAAATACGGACATTTTGAATGAGATAGTGAAACTTTTGTGTTTTGATGGCTCAATGTACACAAACTTTGTTTAATACACACAGTTATTAAAAATATTGTATTAAATGACCTTCAGGCTGTGTGTATAAGGTGTATATGAAACATAAATTAATTGTGTGAATGTAGATACACTTTGTTTAATGCACAAAGTTATAAAAAATATTGGCTAAAATTATCTTCAGACTGTGTGTATAATGTGTATATGTAACATAAATGCATTCTGTGCTTAGATTTAGGTCCCATCGCCATGATATCTCATTATAGTATGCAATTATTCCAAAATACGGAAAAATCCGATATCCAAAATACCCCTGGTCCCAAGCATTTTGGATAAGGGATACTCAACCTGTATATATATATTCTAATGAAGAGCAGTATAAGCGGCACACAGCGAGAACCTACCTGCCCACTCCAACATGTCTTCTATACCCTCGGCAGCTCCAGGAACTAGGCGGTTTCTGTCAGTGTCTTCCAGGCGCAGAATAAATGTACCTTCATATTTCTTGGCAAAAAGATAGTTGTAAAGCGCTGTGCGTAGGCCACCCAGGTGCAGGAAGCCTAAGGGGGCAACAGAATGGTCATCACTAGAGAAACAGCAAAATAAAAAAACCTTCTACGACACACGCCACATATACAAATATTCCTCAAATAGAAAAATATATGCAAAAAATAGGTGTCGGATTCATTTTAACTCTTAAAGCAGTATTTGGCAGCCTGTAGGACTGGCTTTAACCACATAAAAATAAGAATTTACTTACCGATAATTCTATTTCTCGTAGTCCGTAGTGGATGCTGGGGACTCCGTCAGGACCATGGGGATAGCGGCTCCGCAGGAGACAGGGCACAAAAGTAAAAGCTTTAGGATCAGGTGGTGTGCACTGGCTCCTCCCCCTATGACCCTCCTCCAAGCCTCAGTTAGGATACTGTGCCCGGACGAGCGTACACAATAAGGAAGGATTTTGAATCCCGGGTAAGACTCATACCAGCCACACCAATCACACTGTACAACCTGTGATCTGAACCCAGTTAACAGCATGATAACAGCGGAGCCTCTGAAAAGATGGCTCACAACAATAATAACCCGATTTTTGTAACAATAACTATGTACAAGTATTGCAGACAATCCGCACTTGGGATGGGCGCCCAGCATCCACTACGGACTACGAGAAATAGAATTATCGGTAAGTAAATTCTTATTTTCTCTGACGTCCTAAGTGGATGCTGGGGACTCCGTCAGGACCATGGGGATTATACCAAAGCTCCCAAACGGGCGGGAGAGTGCGGATGACTCTGCAGCACCGAGTGAGAGAACTCCAGGTCCTCCTCAGCCAGGGTGTGCCCCTGACCAAGTAGCAGCTCGGCAAAGTTGTAAAGCCGAGACCCCTCGGGCAGCCGCCCAAGATGAGCCCACCTTCCTTGTGGAATGGGCATTTACATATTTTGGCTGTGGCAGGCCTGCCACAGAATGTGCAAGCTGAATTGTACTACACATCCAACTAGCAATCGTCTGCTTAGAAGCAAGAGCACCCAGTTTGTTGGGTGCATACAGGATAACAGCAAGTCAGTTTTCCTGACTCCAGCCGTCCTGGAAACCTATATTTTCAGGGCCCTGACAACATCCAGCAACTTGGAGTCCTCCAAGTCCCTAGTAGCCGCAGGTACCACAATAAGCTGGTTCAGGTGAAACGCTGACACCACCTTAGGGAGAAACTGGGGACGAGTCCGCAGCTCTGCCCTGTCCGAATGGACAATCAGATATGGGCTTTTGTGAGACAAAGCCGCCAATTCTGACACTCGCCTGGCCGAGGCCAGGGCCAACATCATGGTCACTTTCCATGTGAGATATTTCAAATCCACAGATTTGAGCGGTTTAAACCAATGTGATTTGAGGAATCCCAGAACTACGTTGAGATCCCACAGTGCCACTGGAGGCACAAAAAGGGGGTTGTATATGCAGTACTCCCTTGACAAACTTCTGGACTTCAGGAACTGAAGCCAATTCTTTCTGGAAGAAAATCGACAGGGCCGAAATTTGAACCTTAATGGACCCCAATTTGAGGCCCATAGACACTCCTGTTTGCAGGAAATGCAGGAATCGACCGAGTTGAAATTTCTTCGTGGGACCTTCCTGGCCTCACACCACGCAACATATTTTCGCCACATGTGGTGATAATGTTGTGCGGTCACCTCCTTCCTGGCTTTGACCAGGGTAGGAATGACCTCTTCCGGAATGCCTTTTTCCCTTAGGATCCGGCGTTCAACCGCCATGCCGTCAAACGCAGCCGCAGTAAGTCTTGGAACAGACATGGTACTTGCTGAAGCAAGTCCCTTCTTAGCGGCAGAGGCCATGAGTCCTCTGTGAGCATCTCTTGAAGTTCCGGGTACCAAGTCCTTCTTGGCCAATCCGGAGCCACGAGTATAGTTCTTACTCCTCTACGTCTTATAATTCTCAGTACCTTAGGTATGAGAAGCAGAGGAGGGAACACATACACCGACTGGTACACACACGGTGTTACCAGAACGTCCACAGCTATTGCCTGAGGGTCTCTTGACCTGGCGCAATACCTGTCCAATTTTTTTTGTTCAGGCGGGACGTCATCATGTCCACCTTTGGTCTTTCCCAACGGTTCACAATCATGTGGAAGACTTCCCGATGAAGTCCCCACTCTCCCGGGTGGAGGTCGTGCTGAGGAAGTCTGCTTCCCAGTTGTCGACTCCCGGAATGAACACTGCTGACAGTGTTATCACATGATTTTCCGCCCAGCGAAGAATCCTTGCAGTTTCTGCCATTGCCCTCCTGCTTCTTGTGCCGCCCTGTCTGTTTACGTGGGCGACTGCCGTGATGTTGTCCCACTGGATCAATACCGGCTGACCTTGAAGCAGAGGTCTTGCTAAGCTTAGAGCATTGTAAATTGCTCTTAGCTCCAGTACATTTATGTGGAGAGAAGTCTCCAGACTTGATCACACTCCCTGGAAATTTTTTCCTTGTGTGACTGCTCCCCAGCCTTTCAGGCTGGCATCCGTGGTCACCAGGACCCAGTCCTGAATGCCGAATCTGTGGCCCTTAAGTAGATGAGCACTCTGCAGCCACCACAGAAGAGACACCCTTGTCCTTGGAGACAGGGTTATCCGCTGATGCATCTGAAGATGCGATCCGGACCATTTTTCCAGCAGATCCCACTGAAAAATTCTTGCGTGAAATCTGCCGAAATCTGTCTTGGTAAAGACCCGGGGTGCCGTGGACAATCCAAACGGCAGCGTCTGAAACTGATAGTGACAGTTTTGTACCACGAACCTGAGGTACCCTTGGTGAGAAGGGCAAATTGGGACATGGAGGTAAGGATCCTTGATGTCCAGGGACACCATACAGTCCCCTTCTTCCTGGTTCGCTATCACTGCTCTGAGTGACTCCATCTTGATTTGAACCTTTGTATGTAAGTGTTCAAATATTTCAGATTTAGAATAGGTCTCACCGAGCCGTCTGGCTTCAGTACCACAAATAGTGTGGAATAATACCCTTTTCCTTGTTGTAGGAGGGGTACTTTGATTATCACCTGCTGGGAATACAGCTTGTGAATTGTTTCCAATAATGCCTCCCTGTCGGAGGGAGACGTTGGTAAAGCAGATTTCAGGAACCTGCGAGGGGGAGACGTCTCGAATTTCCAATCTGTACCCCCCCTGGGATACTACTTGTAGGATCCAGGGGTCCACTTGCGAGTGAGCCCACTGTGCACTGAAACTCTTGAGACGACCCCCCCCCCACCGCACCCGAGTCCGCTTGTACGGCCCCAGCGTCATGCTGAGGACTTGGCAGAAGCGGTGGAGGGCTTCTGTTCCTGGGAAGGGGCTGCCTGCTGCAGTCTTCTTCCGTTCCTCTACCCCTGGGCAGATATGACTGGCCTTTTGCCCGCTTGCCCTTATGGGGACGAAAGGACTGAGGCAGAAAAGACGGTGTCTTTTTCTGCTGAGATGTGACTTGGGGTAAAAAGGTGGATTTTCCAGCTGTTGCCGTGGCCACCAGGTCCGATGGACCGACCCCAAATAACTCCTCCCCTTTATACGGCAATACTTCCATGTGCCGTTTGGAATGTGCATCACCTGACCACTGTCGTGTCCATAAACATCTTCTGGCAGACATGGACATCGCACTTACTCATGATGCCAGAGTGCAAATATCCCTCTGTGCATCTCGTATATATAGAAATGCTCTATAGTCAATAAAATACTGTCCCTGTCAAGGGTATCAATATTTTCAGTCAGGGAATCCGACCAAGCCACCCCAGCGCTGCCCATCCAGGCTGAGGCGATCGCTGGTCGCAGTATAACACCAGTATGTGTGTATATACTTTTTAGGATATTTTCCAGCCTCCTATCAGTTGGCTCCTTGAGGGCGGCCGTATCTGGAGACGGTAACGCCACTTGTTTTGATAAGCGTGTGAGCGCCTTATCCACCCTAAGGGGTGTTTCCCAACGCGCCATAACTTCTGGCGGGAAAGGGTATACCGCCAATAATTTTCTATCGGGGGAAACCCACGCATCATCACACACTTCATTTAATTTATCCGATTCAGGAAAAACCACAGGTAGTTTTTTCACACTCCACATAATACCCTTTTTTGTGGTACTTGTAGTATCAGAAATATGTAACACATCCTTCATTGCCCTTAACAAGTAACGTGTGGCCCTAAAGGAAAATACGTTTGTTTCTTCACCGTCGACACTGGAGTCAGTGTCCGTGTCTGTGTCGACCGACTGAGGTAAAAGGACGTTTTAACGCCCCTGACGGTGTTTGAGACGCCTGGACAGGTACTAATTGGTTTGCCGGCCGTCTCATGTCGTCAACCGACCTTGCAGCGTGTTGACATTATCACGTAATTCCTTAAATAAGCCATCCATTCCGGTGTCGACTCCCTAGAGAGTGACATCACCATTACAGGCAATTGCTCCGCCTCCTCACCAACATCGTCCTCATACATGTCGACACACACGTACCGACACACAGCACACACACAGGGAATGCTCTGATAGAGGACAGGACCCCACTAGCCCTTTGGAGAGACAGAGGGAGAGTTTGCCAGCACACACCAAAACGCTATAATTATACAGGGACAACCTTTATATAAGTGTTTTTCCCTTATAGCATCTTAATATATATAATCATATCGCCAAATAAGTGCTCCCCCTCTGTTTTAACCCTGTTTCTGTAGTGCAGTGCAGGGGAGAGCCTGGGAGCCTTCCCACCAGCATTTCTGTGAGGGAAAATGGCGCTGTGTGCTGAGGAGAATAGGCCCCGCCCCCTTTTCGGCGGGCTTCTTCTCCCGTTTTTCTGAGACCTGGCAGGGGTTAAATACATCCATATAGCCCCAGGGGCTATATGTGATGTATCTTTTAGCCAGTATAGGTATTTCATTGCTGCCCAGGGCGCCCCCCCCCAGTGCCCTGCACCCTCAGTGACCGCTGGTGTGAAGTGTGCTGACAACAATGGCGCACAGCTGCAGTGCTGTGCGCTACCTCATGAAGACTGAAAAGTCTTCTGCCGCCGGTTTCTGGACCTCTTCACTCTTCGGCATCTGCAAGGGGGTCGGCGGCGCGGCTCTGGGACCGGACTCCATGGCTGGGCCTGTGTTCGATCCCTCTGGAGCTAATGGTGTCCAGTAGCCTAAGAAGCCAATCCATCCTGCACGCAGGTGAGTTCACTTCTTCTCCCCTAAGTCCCTCGTAGCAGTGAGCCTGTTGCCAGCAGGACTCACTGAAAATAAAAAACCTAACAAAACTTTTACTCTAAGCAGCTCTTTAGGAGAGCCACCTAGATTGCACCCTTCTCGGCCGGGCACAAAAATCTAACTGAGGCTTGGAGGAGGGTCATAGGGGGAGGAGCCAGTGCACACCACCTGATCCTAAAGCTTTTACTTTTGTGCCCTGTCTCCTGCGGAGCCGCTATCCCCATGGTCCTGACGGAGTCCCCAGCATCCACTTAGGACGTCAGAGAAAATATGTTTCCATTTGCCGTGTATCTAACTCTGAAAGTTATCAATATTTACCCAATCAGGGGTAGGTCACCATACCTTACTCTTTAGGGAATTACAATACGTGTATAAATTCCCTTAAGGTGGGTACACACTGATAGACGGACCCGCAATATACTGGCCGATATATCGGCCAGTGTGTACCCACCCTTATTCACATGTACCAATATTTAAAACTATCAATCCTGAACAGAGTCTGTTTACTGTGATTAAACTGTAAACAAATAACAGAGAAAGTAAAAGCCAATCATGAAACAAAGTAATTAATCAATTTACTTAGTCTAAAGGGTGAAACGTACGTTCAGACAAAGAGTAGCGGACAGACTAGTCAGCGCTAGCTTCCGTCGGTTCTGGCGGGAGCACCCTGACAGCAGGAGTGAGGAAACTGTGACATGCACATTTCTCACTAGGATCGCAGGTATTCTCTCCTTATCTTTCGTTCATCACTCTCTCATTCGGCCTAGTGGTTGCTCCCTGCAATACTGCGTAACAGGTAGCTTGCTGGTTAGCAATACCATGAACAGCTGAAGTGACCTTTCTTCCTTGCAGTGATCCGTTCACTGCTTTTGAGCAAATTGTAGCAAATTATACTTTATGGTAAGAACTTACCGTTAACGGTATTTCTCCTATGTCCACAGGTTTCCACAGGATAACATTGGGATATGACGGGGCGACAGCGGATTGGCACCAAACGATCACAAGCTTTCAGTCCTCCCAGGATGCAACAGGCTCGTCCATATATCCCCGCCCACTGACTCAGGCAAATCAGTTGTATTCCAAAGCATTTAGGCAGGAGCATCATGTAGAACCTTATTCAGGCGAAAAACACACATGCACACTCTTCCATGCAAAAGGGAAGAGTTTAGGGAGTATAAAGATTCTCAAATCAGGTGCGTCAGGGTGGGATCCCTGTGGACACCTGTGAACATAGGAGAAATACCGTTATCAACGGTAAGTTCTTACCATAACGTATATTTCTCCGGCAGGGTCCACAGGTTATCCACAGGATAACATTGGGACTTCCCAAAGCAATTTTTAGTGGTGGGGACGCTCCTGATTAATAGGAGAACCTGACGCCCGAATTGAGCATCACGAGAGGCAAAGATATCCCAGGCATAATGTCTGATTGAATGTGTTTATTGGAAGCCATGTGGCTGCCTTACATATCTGTTCTGCTCAAACACAATATTGTGCTACCCATGAAAGACCTTCCTTACATGTAGAGTGAGCATAGACATTAGCCGGGACAGGGAGATCACCTTAAGAATATGCTTCTGAAATCGTCATTCGAAGTCATCTTGCTAGCGTCTGTTTAGTAGCAGGCCATCTCCTCTTGTGAAAACTGTAGAGGATGAAAAGAGAATTTGTCTTTCTGATGGCACTGGTACGATCCATGTAGATACTTAATGCCCGGACTACGTCCAGCGACGCATCTCCCGCAAAAAATCCAGATTCCTGAAAAACCGGGACCATAATATCTTCATTAAAGGTGGAATATAGATCACCCTTTATGAAGATACCCAGACCTAGTTCTGAGAACTACTTTATCTGGATAACATCAGAAAAGGAGAATAACATGACAGTGCTCCTAAATCTGACACTCTTCTAGCTGATGCCATAGGCAGCCAAACGAGAACTTAAGCTGTCAACCATTTAAAATCCACTTCACTTAGTGGTTTAAACAGGGCAACTTGACAGGCTTTGAGGACTAGATTTAGATTCCCTGACCCTGTAGTAGGAAAAAGGGAAGGTTGAATGTGCAGCATTCCCTGGAAAAAAGTGCGCATATCCTGCAATTTGGCATTTTTCTTTCGGAATCATACAGTCAATGCTTACACTTGTATTTCCAAGGAAGCCACCGCTATCTATTCCTGTCTGAAGGAATGCTAAAACCCTGGAAACTCTGCAAGATTTCGGGTCCATATCTCTTCCATTGCACCAATGAATATAAGCTTGCCGTATTTGGTGATAAATACGAGTCAAGGAAGTTTTTCCTTGCTCTGAGCATTTGTGAGAATCCTCTGGACTTCAGTATATAGATTTCAAGAGCCACACCATAAAACAGTTGATCCAGATATCTGTGATAATCAAGGACCCCGTCTTAGTCTGGGCGTAGAGGAAACAGAAAAGGTATTCAACATTTTCTGCGGATCCGTGTACCAACACTTTCTGGGCCAAGCTGGGGCTTATTAGAATCCCGGCATCTTTGTTGTATTTTCCTCACTATCCTGAGTAGCAGGATGATTTGAGAAACACATAAGAGAAATAAAATTCCCATTAAAAGGACATCCACAAAGATCACTTCCTTTGTTCCTGGCCCGATTATGGCTTTTGTTGTTTAGATGGGACACCATGAGAATTATCTCTGGCCAAGCCCATTTGTCTACCCGAGTCTGAAACGACTTTAGGGTGCAAAGCCCATTCATTTACCTGAATGGCGTGTCGACTGAGAAATCAGCTCTTCAGTTTAGGACTCCCGGAACAAACCCTGCGGACAAGGCTGGAAGATGGAGTTCTGCACACTTTAGTATGTGATTTACCTCCTTTCTTGCTATTTATCTGCATGTTCCTCTCTGAAAGTTGAGGTACACTACTGCCATTTCCTTGTCCCTGCGTATCTGGACCGATCTTCCTTTAGGAATGTCCCGTGCCTGAATCAGGACCCAGTATATGGCCCAAAGTGCTAACAGATTTATTATCAGGCACCTTTCTCCTGTGGTCCATAATCCCCGGAATCATAATTTTCCGGACAATGGCCCCCATAGCCGTGAAGACTTGCATTTGTTGTCAGGATTTCCCCACCTGATATCCAAAAAGAAAAAGGTATCCTCTGATCTAGATGGAATGTCTGTAGCCCCCAGGCTACTCGCTTTCTTACCTTTTTTTGCCAGTACCACGTACTTGTTTGTGTACTGTCTATCTGGCCCACCTTCACCACCTGGTATTCACAGATGGTCTTGCTCTCAGAGAATTTAACCAGGTACAACACTGCTTAACTTCCAAAATGAGATTGGACATATCCAGTGTGATGCGGTCATAGATGGAGGAGATGCTGGAAAAGTCTTGAGTGAATTATGCCCACTCCACCATGTGTATTGTTAACACCATCAAACCCATCATTCGCATTGCTGCGTGAATTGATATTGTTTGATATTGTAACAACTCTCCTAGCTTTGCCTTGGATATCTTGTTCCGAGGTAACTACTTTCTGAAAACTTGAATTCAGTATAGCCCCACCGTGAGTTATGTTACGGAACCAGAGATGATCCCATTTACGAACCACCCGTGCCTCTGTAGACAAGTTATTTGTATGTTGTAGATGACACAGAACCTTTCCTGTATTTGTGTCAGGATAAGAAGGTGGTTAAGGTATGGCAATTTTCTTAAACTCTACTAACGAAGATAAATTGCCATAATCATTTTGGTAAATACTCTGGGGCTGTGGCTAACCCAAAGGGTAAGGCCTAACTGAATTTTTGCTGAAGGATGGTAGACCTTGAGATAACACTGATGGACAGTGTTATAGGAGCCTGAAGGTAAGATACCCGACTTATCCAGGAATACCATGTATTATATTGGCTCCCCACCCAACTATGGAGTTGCCTCCACATGAACCGTGTTACCCAAATTTCTCTGTTTTTGAAATTGATAATGGGGCAAGGGATTGTTTTTGACCCAGGTGGGAATAAACCCCCCCCATTGAGCATGGGTTACTGGAATGACTATTCCTGACAAAACATTTTCTGAATTGCTTCATGCAAATCCCTCACCTGCGCCTCTACCAGAGACGGGCTGAAACCGAAAACCTTTTAGGAGAATGGTTCCAGAAGGGAAAGTATAACCTTAGAGATACCGCTTCTTGCACCCAGGCATCTATTTGTAGACTGCTATCAAATCTGTGCAAACTGAAGAAGTCGGCCCCTTATCCTTCTGGAATCCGCCCGAAGTAGACCTGCACCATCATTCTGATGGCCTCTGGTTTGGAAGCTGGCCTCTGGTTGCCTTTGCCTTACCAAACTTATTGTATTGAGGCTGTTACGTTCCTTCATGACCGACAAGGCCGAACCGGACCCCTAGATTTGGGGTTATATGTGGAAGGAAACGTGACCTTCTTGGAGTCTGTTTCTGACTCCAGAATAACTGTTAACTCCTTCCCAAACAGAAAGTTCAAGCCAAGGCAAAGTTTCCAGAACCTTCTTAGATTCTGAATCAGCTTCCCATGTATGTGAACCAAGCTGCTCTCGAACAACTATTGTTATGCTGATGCCCTAGAACATTAGTGTCCATATGAGCTATATGGGCTTCTTACTCCCTTGCAGGCGCTGAAAACTTGTCTTCCAGTTCCTCAGCCCAATGTACCTACAGCAACTGGTATTTCAAGGTGGTCTCCCCTCCAAGAACTAACCAGGCCCAACACTGCTTAGCTTCCAAAATCTAGTGAGATTGGGCCTATCCAGTGTGGTATAGCCGTAGATTGCAAGGTGAAGTCATGGCTGGCCTTATGACTGCCACAAAGACAATATGGTCTTTTTCTTTTGACGGCAGAGGCCCTGTAGATTTTTGCATTATCATTGACATGCATATCTATTTTGCGAGGCACTTCCCTATTTTAAACAGTCCCTAGCTGGAAAAAGATATTGGAATCCCATTTGCTGGGCATTCTATTTTATTGGGTGTAACCCAAACCTTTTTCCTGAATTCTGCCCTCGTGAAGAGGCCTTTTTGGGACGTTTAAACAAGTGCCTTATTTTTTTTACCCCAGGCTCTGCTGCCTCTATTGACAGACTAGCCTTTTTTACTCTCATTTATTTAGCGGATATCTTTTACCTGTTCTTCGTATGCTGAAGTAGAGTATAAAGAGCTTTCATCGTCTGATGATTATCATGTGTAGCCTGTGAAGTCGATGATTTATTTACATTCGGTTCATCAGCTTGTCTTATTGGCGACGCTGTTGGGGATATACCATAAGCAGTGAGCAGCATGTGTTAATAATGTAAGAATTAACATTTCAGCTAAACTGTACAAGGTCTGCGCAAACATTGCCTCAATGGGTCTATCTATACCTCATGTAGATCAGGAATGTATTATGCTAAACAGCAAATCATTTTACACATAACCATCCTGTACCAGATCATAGAGGATAATACAGTTTTTGCCAAACAACAACATATGAGTGATTCTGTCAGTGTATGCCGCTCTTAGACATGATAAATAATCCGCACTTTCACAGTTTGTGACTGTAACCACTTTTTTCTAAAGTGATATGTGTGACCCTTCCCATGCACCTGCATTGAGGATACGAATAACTTATTCAGACACATTGCGAAGAAAACCACAGTATTGTACACAAAACTCCTATGCAATAGACACTAAAGTTAACTATTCATACTAACAAAGTAGACAGAATTTTAGTGCTGTATAACCCGTACTCAGTAGAGTGGGATACAGGGAGACTCACCTCACTTCCAAGATCCATCAATACGTTAGCGAACGCTGAGTGGATCCAGACGCTACTAGTGTACACTGTCGCTCCGGGAATTTTTAGTGAACACAGACGCTCAGTGAACACACTGTGTATGATGCACATTGCAGATGCACCAGTCTGCGACCCGGTCTCCTCGCGGTAAAGCTTTGTACACCGACGCAGCGGCCTATGTTGCGACTGAGACCCCTCGTGGTAGCGTCTGAGGTGGAAGTGAGGCAACAGTTCATGGCGGGAGACGCACGGAAACTGGTTATGAACTGGGGGGAGGGGCGACCAGGAGAGCGTCTGATTCCCCACTGCTGACATCAACCCTAGGGATCGCAGTCTCATACTAATCCTGGTGCTTTATAATCCCTAAGGCCTAGCACTGGAGCACCCGTGGTGGCGGCGCGTCAGCTACTGTTTGGTAGTCTCCTCCCAATACAGTGTGGCTGTGTCCGTATTCCCCTTCTAAGTGGAACCGATGTCTTACCTTCTCCCAGTGCTCCGACCACAGCCTGGTAACGTCTGCTGGACCTGCTAGTATATCCGACACAGACGCCCGTCGAGACAGCACTTGTACCGTGGGTAAGCATTGTTGCGACCCGGCAGAGAGTTGTTGGAGCGACTCTTTCCAATATGCGTGTAAGACGCTGTTAGGAAAGATCACTCAGAAAACATAGTAAGACTATAAAAATAAATTAATAAAGCTTAGGGCTGCAGAGAACAGCAGCCCTGTGACCATGGTCCGGCTCCTGCCGCACCAAACAAAAAAACTGATTTGCCTGAGTCAGTGGGCAGGGATATATGGACTACCCCGTTGCATCCTGGGAGGACTGAAAGCTTGTAATCGTTTGGTGCCAATCCGCTGTCGCTCCATCATTTCCCAATGTTATCCTGTGGATAACCTGTGGACCCTGCCGGAGAAAGGGGCTATATGGTTATTAACTCCCCACTCTAATTCTATCACGGTGTACCTTAATTACTATAGCAGAGATGTCTGCTTGATACCAACATATTTTGTTCAGGAGAACAATATGGTGTTAAGAATTACTGCATGGATGAACACTAGCATACACATACCTGATCATCAACAGCCATACTTAACAAAGAACTTACTTGTTGCCAATACACGTGACAGCTATGTCCATTTGGTTATCATGAATATGCTAAGTGGTGTTAATTTGAGAATTTACCAGTTTGTTAGGAACCTATTGTTAAGATTACCTTGCTTGCTAGGATTTTTTGCTTTTTTACAGGACTCGTATTTTTAGACTGATACTAAAGACAACCGAACACACAGTTAAATGTGTTCCTCAAATCGTGGCATTCACAGGACCTCACTTTGAGATGAAATGTTCCTCATTCACAGGACCTCACTTTGAGACGAAATAGCAATTGCTTTTCCCTCACCTTCATTTTATGAATCGAGACACAAAGAAACATAGAATTTGATGGCAGATAAGAACCACTTGGTTCATATCTAGTCTGCCCCTTTTTTAACCATATTGTTACCTTAAAACCTACTTGATTCTTAATTCTTTGCGTGGGTGTTTTATCTAACTAGTGAGTTCAACGTATGTGTTCTTTGTATTATACCACCCTTAAGATGGCCAATATCATTGCAACCAGCCAACTAGTTGAAGAAAACCATCTTCAGTTAACACAGGAATTATATTGGGGGTGATCCAGAGAACCAGTGGGACTATCCGCTGTGACGGTATGTATTGGCAGCCAATGAGATGCTGGCTGGCTGAGAAATCTAACTCTCACTGCACACGTTACATCTGCCCCACCTGCAGTGCAACATGGTTTTGCCCATTAGCGTGCTTTTTTTGGCTTGCTAACCACACTTTGGAGAGAATGCTCTTAAATAATCAGTTATACACATGTGAGCATTTGCAAAGCACCACCATGGCTGGATATAATCTCTATTTGTTACAATTAGTTTATTTTGCTACATGAAGTTCTCTTTATTATTGCTGGGGTGTTATATGTGCATATGAGAGGTTTTTATATTTGTATCTTCATTTTTATGTATGAATACATTTTAAATACATTATACTCTTGGAATTATTGTCTCAGCAAGACACAGCAGTGCATTTTCTTGGTCTGCTGAAAAAGTTGGGTGGTTGGCTGGTCTGATAAAATTGGTTAGGTGTGTGGGACACCGTTTCAGTTGAACGGTTGGAGGAAAGTTGGTCTGTTGTATGGCCCAAAATCCACCAAAACAATCTTTCAGAGCAGCCAACTAGCTGGCTCGAAGATAAATCTGTCAGTGTGCGGAAGAAAACGATAATCACTCGCTTGTTTCCACATGCTGAAGAACAGTAACAAACGGTTGGTCCAACTAATTCGTAAAATCAAATAAGTTTAAATGTTTACAACTGATCGTTCCAGTTTAGAGGGACTATCCCCCCAACTGAACGATAAGTAGGCGTACACTACTGCCTACTTTTGACACACTGACTTGTCTGTAGGTTCTGCCTCAGTGACAGCAGATGTTTGTTGTCTGTAATCACGGCCACTCACCCCCATGCACATACAGCTCAATCCTTCTGCTACTGAAGAGGTTCTTCTCCATCCCCAGCTTCCAGTCTCTTTTTGTCCAGGGGATGCCGGTGGGGTGGTCTTCTGTATGCCCAATGTCGGGATCCCGGCGCACAGTATACCGGCGCCGGAATCCCGACACCCGGCATACTGACAACTATTCTCCCTCATGGGGGTCCACGACCCCCCTGGAGGGAGAATAAAATAGAGTGGCACGCGTAGCGCGCCACCGTGCCCGCAGCGTGGCGAGCGCAACGAGCCCGCAAGGGGCTCCTTTGCGCTCGCCACGCTGTCAGTATGCCGGCGGTCGGGCTCTTGGCGCCGGTATGCTGGTCGCCGGGAGCCCGAGCGCCGGCATAACGTACTACACCCATGGCAGTGCAGTATCACAATATTGCTGCAGTGGCACCAGCAATGCATATGGCCTGACCCAGGCAGTATCTGATCCTATACACAGTCTATATATACAGAAGTATACACATTTGATTATATACACAGTGTAGTACTGTATACGATCAAATGCCATCTGTGTCAGGAGCATATGCGTTATTTGTGCTGCCGGAGTCAATTTGCCAGCTGTCAGGATACCGGCGTCCAGGAGACAGACGCGGGAATCCCAACCGCAGCCCTGTATTCCCAGTCAGGTGGTGGTCCATGCCACTACCCGAGGGGGAATATAATAGTGTGTGACGACTGGGACCAATGCGTGGCGAGCGGGCTCGCTGCTGGGATCCTGACCACCGGCAATACATACTGAATCACTTTCATGAGATGGAATCAATCCTCTTTCTAAAGAGCGGATTCTGGGGGTAATTCCAAGTTGATCGCAGCAGGAAATTTTTTAGCAGTTGGGCAAAACCATGTGCACTGCAGGGGAGGCAGATATAACACGTGCAGAGAGAGTTAGATTTGGGTGGGTTATTTTGTTTCTGTGCAGGGTAAATACTGGCTGCTTTATTTTTACACTGCAATTTAGATTGCAGATTGAACACACCACACCCAAATCTAACTCTTTCTGCACGTTATATCTGCCTCCCCTGCAGTGCACATGGTTTAACCCAACTGCTAAAAAATTTCCTGCTGCGATCAACTTGGAATTACCCCCTCTATTCTGTCTAGGTCAAATGGGCAGTAAAACTTTCAAGAAACACTAATCTTAAATACAAGGGTCATTGCACTATATCCTTCCATATTATTGTTTATTTTAGGAATCATTTACTGTTTTTGCATAATTGAATTAAAAACTGCCTCAGTGAGACGATATGTAAATAATAATTTTTGAACTATTGGGATAAACGGCTACATTCCTAAAGAAGAAAAAACATGTACAAAACCAGACAGTCTGAATTACACAGTGGCAGTGATTCGGCTTGTATAGTGCTACAAAGGCATACCATATGTTTGGCTTCCTTGTCCTATAGGTTTTCTTGTTGACAATTGTATAATTATACTGTATAATTCCCTAATAGTAGCACCCTCTATGCAGCGGGTCTCAGACTATTTTGCTCTGAAACCCCGTCAGACGATTATATTTATTACAGGACCCCAGCAAGTTAACGCAGAATGTCCGCCACACGTGTGTTCAGGAGACCACAGATGCATAGTAGCACTGTGGATGCACAAAACAGAACTGAAGTGACCGCTAATGTAATCATTTCATTTCTTACACAATCGCAGGGATGAACTCCTTTCAGAGTCCCTGCCCTGCATGTGTTTTTTTTTTAAATAATATATTTATACAAATGTTAGGTTTATACCTGCTGTGAAAGCTTTTGGGGTGGCAGGAAGACATTAGGAGGCAGCGGGTGACTGGGAGAGGCAGGGGGTGGTAAAGGGCGATGAGTAAGCAAAGGGTAGCAAGAAGAGGTACTGGGAGACTGGGGAGGAAGTGGGTGGCAGGGAGATACAGAAGGTGACTAGGGAGTGGCACTGGGTGACGAGAAGGCAGACAGTGATGGGGTGGTAGAGAGTAGTAGTGGGTGACTAGGGAGAGGCAGTTGCAGAGTGAGAAAGGGAGATGGCAGAGTGAGACAGAGGGTGATGGAGGTGACAGAGTATCGCAGAGTGAGACAAAGGATGGCAGTGGGTGACAGGTGGATGGCAAAGTGAGGGCAGAGGGTGACTTGGGAGAGGCAGTGGGTGATGGGGGTGGCAGAGTTAGAGAGAGGATGGCAGAGTGAGACAGAGGGTCAATTGGGTGAGGCAGCGGGTGGCAGAGGGTGACGGGGAGGGAAAAGGGTGGAAGAAAGAGGTAGTGACAGACTAGGGAGGCAGTGGCTGGCAGGGAGAGGCAGAGCTGACGGGGAGACAGACAGTGATAGGGGTGGCAGAGAGACAGAGGGTGATGGGGGTGGCAGAGCGAGACAGAGGGTGGCCATGGGTGACTAGGGAGAGACAGAGGGAGGTATAGAGTGACAGGAAAATGCATAGAACGGCAGTAGTAGGCAGAGGTTGGCAGTGGGTGAGTTTTCCCGTTCCCCTCAACATCCTACACTGTGCTCCCCTGCCCCCCATCCACAGACACATCCCCTAAAGTCTGTGCTCAATGGGCCCCTCATACTTTACTGCTTCCCAGTGATCTGAGGAGTCTGAAGTAACAGACAATTCTACTGATTTTTCAAACTCAGCTGCTCTGAATAATTTAATAGTATTCAAATTATAAATGTTACTTCAATGCTGATTGGTTGCCATGGGCAACTTCTCCACTGGCTTATTACTCCACTCTTATCACTGCTTCATTACATTTACCCCTATGACACTCTTGCATACAACAGCAGTCACTTACACCCAGGAGAGCACCACCAACAGTCTAATGACTCCCTGCGCTTTATAAGGCTTTTATTATGCAAATAGGTCTATCAACTCATCTTACTAATTGAGACTAAATTATTGTGCAGGATATACCAAGACTTTTCTTCATGACAGCCTGCAGGACTACATGTACCAGCATGCACTGTCAGTTCCAAGTCCTGCGCTACACTACCTGTGGGGCTGGGAGCAAACCGCACCCGGACTTCTATCTGAGGCCCCGCAGAGCACCATCTCCTTCCCGGGGTCACCCACAAGCGCAGAGGCCGGAGCAGCAGCGGCCTCATCTCATCTCATTCCCTGGCTGTGTGCTGGAGAATTAACCCTTGCAGAGCAGTAGGGTAGATGCTAGACAAGCGTGCTTCCGGCAAGCCGGCAAACTCTGTTTCCGGTGGCCTGATGGAGGACCTTCTTGCTCCATCTTAGCTTGTCTCTATGGTGTTTGGGTCTTCCGGTTCTTGCCAGGGCTACAGTAGCCGGCTGGGTCCAAAACGGCTAATTGTGAGTTTTCCCGACAGCCCCCGCGCTGGAGACTTGTACACAATCATCATGGCGTCCCAGGACGGTGGGTACCGGGTCCTCCAGAGGGCAGGGCTATGTGTTAACCTCTGTGACCCGTCTTCAGATCATCGGCCGCTTGTTGCTATATGCCGGCCACTCACTCACTCAGCTTATTTGCCAGCTGCCACAGCTAGTTCCTCCCCTGGTGCCCATCTCACAGTAACTGCCTGCTCACCATTCCCTTTATAACTGCCAACCCATCACATGATCTACCCTGTAACACGCCGCTGCTTAGCTCCCAGTGTACCATCTGTGTAACATAGCTGCCCCATATGTGGAACTTAGCTGTACCATCTGTGGAAAATAGCTGCCCCCTGTGTGCCATCTGTGATACATAGCTGCCCCCTCTATGCCATCTGTGATGCATAGCTGCCCCCTCTATGCCATCTGTGATACATAGCTGCCCCCTCTATGCCATTTGTAGAACATAGCTGCCCCCAGTGTGCCATCTGTAGAACATAGCTGTCCCCTGTCTGCCTTCTGTGGAACATAGCTGCCCTCTGTGTACCTTCCGCCTAACATAGCTGCTCCCAGTATGCAATCTGCGGAACATAGCTGTCCCTGTGTGCCATCTGCGGTACATAGCAGCCCCCTGTGTGCCATCTGTGGAACATAGCTGCCCCATGTGTGGAACATAGCTGTGCCATCTGTGAAAAATTGCTGCCCCCTGTGTACCTACTGTAGAACATAGCTGCCCCCTGTGTGCCATCTGTGATACATAGCTGTCCCAGTGTGCCATCTGCGGAACATAGCTACCCCAGCTGAGCCATCTGTGTAAAATTGCTGCCCCTTGTGATCCTTCTGCAGGACATAGCTGCCCCCTGTGTGCCATCTGTACTACATAGCTGCCCCTTGTGTGCCATCTGCGGAACATAGCTGCTCCCTGTGTGCCATCTGCGGAACACAGGTGCCCCATGTGTGGAACTTAGCTGTGCCATCTGTGGAACATTGCTGCTTTCTGTGTACCTTCTGCAGAACATAGCTGCCCCCAGTGTGCCATCTGTTTAACATAGCTGCCCCTTTGTACCTTCTGCAGAACATAGCTGCCCCTGTGAGCCATCTGCAGTACATAGCTGCCATCTGTGGAACATAGCTGCCCCATGTGTGGACATAGCTGTGCCATCTGTGGAAAATTGCTGCCCCCTGTGTACCTTCTGCAGAACATAGCTGCCCCCTGTGTGACATCTGCGATATATAGCAGCCCCCTGTGTACCTTCCACCTAACATAGCTGCTCCCAGTATGCCATCTGTGGAGCATAGCTGCCCCATGTGTGGAACATATCTGTGCCATCTGTGAAAAATTGCTGCCCCCTGTGTACCTACTGTAGAACATAGCTGCCATCTGTGATACATAGCTGCCCCCTGTGTGCCATCTGTGATACATAGCTGTCCCAGTGTGCTATCTGCGGAACATATCTACCCCAGCTGAGCCATCTGTGTAAAATTTTTGCCCCTGGTGAACCTTCTGCAGGACATAGCTGCCCCCTGTGTGCCATCTGCACTACATAGCTGCCCCTTGTGTGCCATCTGCAGAACATAGCTGTCCCCTGTGTGCCATATGCGGAACATAGCTTCCCCTGAGTGCACCTGTGTGTGCCATTTGTGGTATGTGGCTGCTCAGTGTTTTCCATCTGTGGAATATAGCTGCATCCCTGTGTGCCATCTGAGAAGCATTGTTTCACCTCCTGTGTACCATGTGTGGGCAAATATTCCCCCAATTGCTGAACTCCCTGTGTGCCACTTGTGGGATTTAGCTTCCTGATGTGCAATCTTCTAAACATTTTCTCTATCGTCCTAGTGGATGCTGGGGTTCCTGAAAGGACCATGGGGAATAGCGGCTCCGCAGGAGACAGGGCACAAAAGTAAAGCTTTCCGATCAGGTGGTGTGCACTGGCTCCTCCCCCTATGACCCTCCTCCAAGCCAGTTAGATTTTTGTGCCCGGCCGAGAAGGGTGCAATCTAGGTGGCTCTCCTAAAGAGCTGCTTAGAAAAGTTTAGCTTAGGTTTTTTATTTTACAGTGAGTCCTGCTGGCAACAGGATCACTGCAACGAGGGACTTAGGGGAGAAGAAGTGAACTCACCTGCGTGCAGGATGGATTGGCTTCTTGGCTACTGGACATCAGCTCCAGAGGGACGATCACAGGTACAGCCTGGATGGTCACCGGAGCCTTGCCGCCGGCCCCCTTGCAGATGCTGAAGTAAGAAGAGGTCCAGAATCGGCGGCAGAAGACTCCTCAGTCTTCTAAAGGTAGCGCACAGCACTGCAGCTGTGCGCCATTTTCCTCTCAGCACACTTCACACGGCAGTCACTGAGGGTGCAGGGCGCTGGGAGGGGGGCGCCCTGGGAGGCAAATGAATACCTATTTTGGCTAAAAATACCTCACATATAGCCTCCGGAGGCTATATGGAGATATTTAACCCCTGCCAGAATCCGTTAAGAGCGGGAGACGAGGCCGCCGAAAAAGGGGCGGGGCCTATCTCCTCAGCACACAGCGCCATTTTCCCTCACAGAAAGGCTGGAGGGAAGGCTCCCAGGCTCTCCCCTGCACTGCACTACAGAAACAGGGTTAAAACAGAGAGGGGGGGCACTAATTTGGCGTTAGAAATATATAAAAAAGATGCTATAAGGGAAAACACTTATATAAGGTTGTCCCTATATAATTATAGCGTTTTTGGTGTGTGCTGGTAAACTCTCCCTCTGTCTCTCCAAAGGGCTAGTGGGTCCTGTCCTCTATCAGAGCATTCCCTGTGTGTGTGCTGTGTGTCGGTACGTGTGTGTCGACATGTATGAGGACGATGTTGGTGAGGAGGCGGAGCAATTGCCTGTAATGGTGATGTCACTCTCTAGGGAGTCGACACCGGAATGGATGGCTTATTTAGGGAATTACGTGATAATGTCAACACGCTGCAAGGTCGGTTGACGACATGAGACGGCCGACAAACAATTAGTACCGGTCCAGACGTCTCAAAAACACCGTCAGGGGTTTTTAAAACGCCCGTTTACTTTAGTCGGTCGACACAGACACAGACAGGGACACTGAATCCAGTGTCGACGGTGAATAAACAAACGTATTCCTTATTAGGGCCACACGTTAAAGGCAATGAAGGAGGTGTTTCATATTTCTGATACTACAAGTACCACAAAAGAGGGTATTATGTGGGATGTGAAAAAACTACCGTAGTTTTTCCTGAATCAGATAAATTAAATAAAGTGTGTGATGATGCGTGGGTTCCCCCCGATAGAAAATTATGGGCGGTATACCCTTTCCCGCCAGAAGTTAGGGCGCGTTGGGAAACACCCCTTAGGGTGGATAAGGCGCTCACACGCTTATCAAAACAAGTGGCGGTACCGTCTATAGATAGGGCCGTCCTCAAGGACCAGCTGACAGGAGGCTGGAAAATATCATAAAAAGTATATACACACATACTGGTGTTATACTGCGACCAGCGATCGCCTCAGCCTGGATGTGCAGAGCTGGGGTGGCTTGGTCGGATTCCCTGACTAAAAATATTGATACCCTTGACAGGGACAGTATTTTATTGACTATAGAGCATTTAAAGGATGCATTTCTATATATGCGAGATGCACAGAGGGATATTTGCACTCTGGCATCAAGAGTAAATGCGATGTCCATATCTGCCAGAAGATGTTATGGACACGACAGTGGTCAGGTGATGCAGATTCCAAACGGCACAAAGGTGTATTGCCGTATAAAGGAAGAGGAGTTATTTGGGGTCGGTCCATCGGACCTGGTGGCCACGGCAACTGCTGGAAAATCCGCCGTTTTTACCCTAAGTCACATCTCTGCAGAAAAAGACACCGTCTTTTCAGCCTCAGTCCTTTCGTCCCTATAAGATCATATCTGCCCAGGGATAGAGGAAAGGGAAGAAGACTGCAGCAGGCAGCCCATTCCCAGGAACAGAGGCGTTCCACCGCTTCTGACAAGTTCTCAGCATGGCGCTGAGACCGTACAGGACCCCTGGATCCTACAAGTAGTATCCCAGGGGTACAGATTGGAATGTCGAGACGTTTCCCCTTCGCAGGCTCCTGAAGTCTGCTTTACCAAGGTCTCCCTCCGACAAGGAGGCAGTATGGGAAAAAATTCACAAGCTGTATTCCCAGCAGGTGATAATTAAATTACCCCTCCTACTACAAGAAAAGGGGTATTATTCCACACTATATTGTGGTACTGAAGCCAGAAGGCTAGGTGAGACTTATTCTAAAAAAAATTTTTGAACACTTACAAAGGTTCAAATCAAGATGGAGTCACTCAGAGCAGTGATAACGAACCAGGAAGAAGGGGACTATATAGTGTCCCGGGACATCAGGGATGCTTACCTCTATGTCCCAAATTTGCCCTTCTCACTAAGGGTACCTCAGGTTCGTGGTGCAGAACTGTCACTATCAGTTTCAGACGCTGCCGTTTGGATTGTCCACGGCACCCCGGGTCTTTACCAAGGTAATGGCCGAAATGATGATTCTTCTTCGAAGAAAAGGCGTCTTAATTATCCCTTACTTGGACGATCTCCTGATAAGGGCATAGTCCAGGGAACAGTTGGAGGTCGGAGTAGCACTATCTCGGATACTGCTACAACAGCACGGGTGGATTCTAAATATTCCAAAATCGCAGCTGATCCCGACGACACGTCTGCTGTGCCTAGGGATGATTCTGGACACAGTCCAGAAAAAGGTGTTTCTCCCGGAAGAGAAAGCCAGGGAGTTATCCGAGCTAGTCAGGAACCTCCTAAAAACAGTGCATCATTGCACAAGGGTCCTGGTAAAAATGGTGGCTTCCTACGAAGCAATTCCATTCGGCAGATTTCACGCAAGAACTTTTCAGTGGGATCTGCTGGACAAATGGTCCGGATCGCATCTTCAGATGCATCAGCGGATAACCCTATATCCAAGGACAAGGGTGTCTCTCCTGTGGTGGTTATAGAGTGCTCATCTTCTAGAGGGCCGCAGATTCGGCATTCAGGATTGGATGCTGGTGACCACGGAGCCCAGCCCGAGAGGCTGGGGAGCAGTCACACAAGGAAAAAATTTCCAGGGAGTGTGATCAAGTCTGGAGACTTTTCTCCACATAAATATACTGGAGCTAAGGGTAAATTTATAATGCTCTAAGCTTAGCAAGACCTCTGCTTCAAGGTCAGCCGGTATTGATCCAGTGGGAAAAACATCACGGCAGTCGCCCACGTAAACAGACAGGGCGACACAAGAAGCAGGAGGGCAATGGCAAAAACTGCAAGGACTTTTCGCTGGGCGGAAAATCATGTGATAGCACTGTCAGCAGTGTTTCATCCCGGGAATGGAAACTGGGAAGCAGACTTCCTCAGCAGGCACGACCTCCACCCGGGAGAGTGGAAACTTCATCGGGAAGTTTTTTCCACATGATTGTAAACCGTTGGGAAATACCAAAGGTGGACATGATGGCGTCCCGTCTGAACAAAAAACGGGACAGGTATTGCGCCAGGTCAAGAGACCCTCAGGCAATAGCTGTGGACGTTCTGGTAACACCGTGGGTGTACCAGTCGGTGTATGTGTTCCCTCCTCTGCTTCTCATACCTAAGGTGCTGAGAATTATAAGACGTAGAGGAGTAAGAACTATACTCATGGCTCCGGATTGGCCAAGAAGGACTTGGTACCCGGAACTTCAAGAGATGCTTACAGAGGTCTTATGGCCTCTGCCGCTAAGAAGGGACTTGCTTCAGCAAGTACCATGTCTGTTCCAAGACTTACCGCAGCTGCGTTTGTCGGCATGGCGGTGGAAAGCCGGATCCTAAGGGAAAAAGGCATTCCGGAAGAGGTCATTCCTACCCTGGTCAAAGCCAGAAAGGAGGTGACCGCAGAACATTATCACCACATGTGGCGAAAATATGTTGCGTGGTGTGAGGCCAGGAAGGCCCCACAAAGAAATTTCAACTCGGTCGTTTCCTGCATTTCCTGCAAACAGGAGTGTCTATGGGCCTCAAATTGGGGTCCATTAAGGTTCAAATTTCGGCCCTGTCGATTTTCTTCCAGAAAGAATTGGCTTCAGGTCCTGAAGTCCAGAAGTTTGTCAAGGGAGTATTGCATATACAACCCCCTTTTGTGCCTCCAGTGGCACTGTGGGATCTCAACGTAGTTCTGGGATTCCTCAAATCACATTGGTTTAAAACCAGTCAAATCTGTGGATTTGAAGCATCTCACATGAAAAGTGACCATGCTCTTGGCCCTGGCCTGGACCAGGCGAGTGTCAAATTGGTGGTTTTTTCTCAAAAAAGCCCATATCTGTTTGTCCATTCGGACAGGGCAGAGCTGCGGACTCGTCCCCAGTTCTCTCCCTAAAGGTGGTGTCAGTGTTTCACCTGAACCAGCTTATTGTGGTGCCTTGCACCTACTAGGGACTTGGAGGACTCCAAGTTGCTAGATGTTGTCAGGGCCCTGAAAATATGTTCCAGGACGGCTGGAGTCAGGAAAACTGACTTGCTGTTATCCTGTATGCACCCAACAAACTGGGTGCTCTTGCTTCTAAGCAGACTATTGCTAGTTGGATGTGTAATACAATTCAGCTTGCACATTCTGTGGCAGGCCTGCCACAGCCAAAATATGTAAATGCCCATTCCACAAGGAAGGTGGGCTCATCTTGGGCGGCTGCCCGAGGGGTCTCGGCTTTACAACTTTGCCGAGCAGCTACTTGGTCAGGGGCAAACACGTTTGCTAAATTATACAAATTTGATACCCTGGCTAAGGAGGACCTGGAGTTCTCTCATTCGGTGCTGCAGAGTCATCCGCACTCTCCCGCCCGTTTGGGAGCTTTGGTATAATCCCCATGGTCCTTTCAGGAACCCCAGCATCCACTAGGACGATAGAGAAAATAAGAATTTACTTACCGATAATTCTATTTCTCGGAGTCCGTAGTGGATGCTGGGCGCCCATCCCAAGTGCGGATTATCTGCAATACTTGTACATAGTTACAAAAATCGGGTTATTATTGTTGTGAGCCATCTTTTCAGAGGCTCCGCTGTTATCATACTGTTAACTGGGTTTAGATCACAAGTTGTACGGTGTGATTGGTGTGGCTGGTATGAGTCTTACCCGGGATTCAAAATTCCTCCCTTATTGTGTACGCTCGTCCGGGCACAGTACCTAACTGGCTTGGAGGAGGGTCATAGGGGGAGGAGCCAGTGCACACCACCTGATCGGAAAGCTTTACTTTTGTGCCCTGTCTCCTGCGGAGCTGCTATTCCCCATGGTCCTTTCAGGAACCCCAGCATCCACTACGGACTCCGAGAAATAGAATTATCGGTAAGTAAATTCTTATTTTTTCCACCAGTGTGCCATCTGTGATTCATTGCTGTGCAATTAGTGAAACATCATTTTACTTGTGTGCCATCTGTGAAACATAGCTGTTCCAAGTGCCATCTGTGCCATGTTTCCATCATAACTTGACTGTGTGCAGTGTAACCATCATAGCTTGCCTCTGAGTGCAATGTACCCGTCATAGTTTCCTTCTGTGTGCCATGTGCTCAGTGTACAGTAGCTTCCGTCTGCGTGCCATGTGTCCGGTGTAGCGTCCCTTTGCGTGCCATATATCTGGCATATTTTTCCTCTGCGTGTCATGTGTCTGGCGTAGCTTTTCCATGCGTGCCGTGTGTCTGGCAAAGCGACCCTCTGCGTGCCGTGTGCCCGGTGTAGTTTCCCTTTGCGTGCCATATGTCTGGCGTAGCGTCCCTCTGTGTGCCATGTGCCCAGTGTAGCGTCCCTCTGCGTGCCATGTTCCCGGCGTAGTGTCTCTCTGCGTGCCATGTGCCCGGCGTAGCGTCCCTCTGCGTGCCATGTGCCTGGCGTAGCATCCCTCTGCGTGCCATGTGCCCGGCGTAGCGTCCCTCTGCGTGCCATGTGCCCGGCGTAGCGTCCCTTTGCGTGCCATGTGCCCGGCGTTGCATTACTCTGAGTTCCATGTGCCCGGCGTAGCTTCCCTTTGCATTCCATGTGCCCACCGTAGCTTCCCTCTGCGTGCCAGATGTACAGTAGCTTCCCTCTGCGTGCAGTGCGTCTGGCATAGCTAACCTGTGCATGCCGTGTATCCGGCGTAGCTACCCTGTGTGTGCCGTGTATCTGGCATAGCTACCCTGGGCATGCTGTGCGCCAGGCGTAGCTTCCATTTTCCCTTGTTCATCTATTTGCTGACAGTGTCCAATCACTTTTGTTTACATAGTGTATTATAAACGTATACCAACTTCAATGTGACAGCTCACTTGGCGGGCAACCCCATGGTGTGCCATATGGCTCAAGTCACACTCCACTATTTTGCCCTAATACTTGGCTACATGAATGTAGTAAAAGGGATTTATCTAATAATGTGACTGATCTGTGTTACAGCACGTGTGCATATTGCACCATGCTGTGTCATGTGATTTAGTAACCCCTCCCCTATAATGGCGTGTAACTTGGTAACTGCTCCCCTGCATCCCGTGTGACACCAGCCACCTGTCTGCACTATAGTAGAACTGTTGTAAATGCATTCAGTAGTCATATTGGGGTGGCATGTTGGTGTCTCTACCGATTTTAAGCCAAGCCTGGGCATTTGTTGTTGAACTACAAGAGCAGATAGCTGGTATGGTATGCTGGGACTTGTAGTTTCACAACACTTGGAGACCTACAGGTTGTCCTGCCCTGGGGAAGACAACAGGTAATGTATCCTAATTATTTAGCTAATTTTACTGCTGTAGTTACACAAGGTGATCTTACTATAGAGATGGGATTTTCTTGTTCTTTAAGTTCTACCATGCAGAACGATTTGTACCAACACATGTGTCTGATCCTAGTGTCAGCTTCATGGTGGGAGAGATAAGAGGTCGGTCACCTAGATTCTGCTGACACAATTACCCAGCTGGTGTGGAAAGATCTGTTTTGTGCGCGGCTGACCTAACCGGCTCATGTCCCTTTCCCTGTAGAAGTGGAAGAGCTTGGGATGGAGGCGGATGGACAGACAGAAAAGCTCAGCTGTGTAGAAGATGGAGACAGGAATTCCCAGGCCTCCCAGGACAGCGGCTCCGCACAACCCGAGTCAGATGGTGCTGTGAGCAACGGAGGCGACGCTGAGTCAGAGAAAGAGCTTGTAGAGTTTAAGATTATTTGGAATAAGAACAAGTATGACGTGAAGCTCCCATTGGATAGCACAGGAGCAAGCCTTAAACAGAAGATTCATACACTCACAGGTACTTGCACCTCCTGACATGGGGGATCAAGAATTGGGTAACACAGCCTTTTAAACACACTTAATAGACATATAACAACATCACCGGTGAAACTTGAACACTACTGCAAACTACAACTTACAAAGGCTTGTGTGCATTATGGATTTATATTGTACCTACATCTTGCATGCTACTATTATGATTATTAACCTTATTTATGAAGCGCCTACATATCGCGCAACTCTGTACAGAGTACATTTAATCATTCACATCAGTCCCTGTCCCACTGACGTCTAAAGTCTCTAACACACACATGACAATATGTTGGAAACCAAATCAGCCAAAGTTCTAATTGCTAGTCAGCAGATGTTGGGTTATGTATAACTCCAATGAACGAAAAAAATAACTGTCCCCTCCTGTCCCACTGCCCCTTCTCAGTTCTTATTTCAGTGCCCAGCAGGAGAGGGTGTGTTAGTTCCTATTACACAAATAGGAGGGACAGGCTTGGCTGTCCACTGCAGAAGGGCGGGAGAGGGTGTGTTAGCTCCTAGGAGAGGTGTGGCTGCCCCCTGCAGAAGGGCGGGAGAGGGTGTGTTATTTCCTATTACACAAATAGGAGGAACAGGCTTGGCTGCCCCCTGCAGAAGTGCGGGAGAGGGTGTGTTAGGTACTACTATACCTATAGGAGGAACAGACTTGGCTGCCCCCTGCAGAAGGGCGGGAGAGGGTGTGTTAGCTCCTAGGAGAGGTGTGGTTGCCCCCTGCAGAAGGGCGGTAGAGAGTGTGTTAGGTCCTATTATACTTATAGGAGGAACAGACTTGGCTGCCCCCTGCTATAGAGCGGGAGAGGGTGTGTTAGGTCCTATTATACTTATAGGAGTAACAGACTTGGCTGCCCCCTGCAGAAGAGCGGGAGAGGGTGTGTTAGGCCCTATTATACTTATAGGAGGAACAGACTTGGCTGCCCCCTGCAGAAGAGCGGGAGAGGGTGTGTTAGTTCCTAATACACAAATAGAAGGCACAGGCTTTGCTGCCCCCTGCAGAAGGGCAGTAGAGGGTGTGTTAGGTCCTATTATACTTATAGGAGGAACAGACTTGGCTGCCCCCTGCAGAAGAGCGGGAGAGGGTGTGTTAGGTCCTATTATACTTATAGGAGGAACAGACTTGGCTGCCCCCTGCAGAAGAGCGGGAGAGGGTGTGTTAGGTCCTATTATACTTATAGGAGGAACAGACTTGGCTGCCCCCTGCAGAAGAGCGGGAGAGGGTATGTTAGGTCCTATTATACTTATAGGAGGAACAGACTTGGCTGCCCCCTGCAGAAGAGCGGGAGAGGGTGTGTTAGGTCCTATTATACTTAAAGGAGGAACAGACTTGGCTGTACCCTGCAGAAGGGCAGGAGAGGGTGTGTTAGGTCCTACTATACCTATAGGAGGAACAGACTTGGCTGCCCCTTGCAGAAGGGCGGGAGAGGGTGTGTTAGCTCCTAGGAGAGGTGTGGTTGCCCCCTGCAGAAGGGCGGTAGAGGGTGTGTTAGTTCCTAATACACAAATAGTAGGCACAGGCTTTGCTGCCCCCTGCAGAAGGGCAGTAGAGGGTGTGTTAGGTCCTATTATACTTATAGGAGGAACAGACTTGGCTGCCCCCTGCAGAAGAGCGGGAGAGGGTGTGTTAGGTCCTATTATACTTATAGGAGGAACAGACTTGGCTGCCCCCTGCAGAAGAGCGGGAGAGGGTGTGTTAGGTCCTATTATACTTATAGGAGGAACAGACTTGGCTGCCCCCTGCAGAAGAGCGGGAGAGGGTTTGTTAGGCCCTATTATACTTATAGGAGGAACAGACTTGGCTGCCCCCTGCATAAGAGCGGGAGAGGGTGTGTTAGTTCCTAATACACAAATAGAAGGCACAGGCTTTGCTGCCTCCTGCAGAAGGGCAGTAGAGGGTGTGTTAGGTCCTATTATACTTATAGGAGGAACAGACTTGGCTGCCCCCTGCAGAAGAGCGGGAGAGGGTGTGTTAGGTCCTATTATACTTATAGGAGGAACAGACTTGGCTGCCCCCTGCAGAAGAGCGGGAGAGGGTGTGTTAGGTCCTATTATACTTATAGGAGGAACAGACTTGGCTGCCCCCTGCAGAAGAGCGGGAGAGGGTGTGTTAGGTCCTATTATACTTATAGGAGGAACAGACTTGGCTGACCCCTGCAGAAGAGCGGGAGAGGGTGTGTTAGGTCCTATTATACTTATAGAAGGAACAGGCTTGGCTGCACCTTGCAGAAGAGCGGGAGAGGGTGTGTTAGGTCCTATTATACTTATAGGAGGAACAGACTTGGCTGCACCCTGCAGAAGGGCAGGAGAGGGTGTGTTAGGTCCTATTATACTTATAGGTGGAACAGACTTGGCTGCCCCCTGCAGAAGAGCGGGAGAGGGTGTGTTAGGTCCTATTATACTTATAGGAGGAACAGACTTGGCTGCCCCTGCAGTAGGGCAGGAGAGGTTGTGTTAGGTCCTATTATACTTATAGGAGGAACAGACTTGGCTGCCCCCTGCAGAAGAGCGGGAGAGGGTGTGTTAGGTCCTATTATACTTATAGGAGGAACAGACTTGGCTGCCCCTGCAGTAGGGCAGGAGAGGGTGTGTTAGGTCCTATTATACTTATAGGAGGAACAGACTTGGCTGCCCCCTGCAGAAGGGCGGGAGAGGGTGTGTTAGGTCCTACTATACCTATAGGAGGAACAGACTTGGCTGCCCCTTGCAGAAGGGCGGGAGAGGGTGTGTTAGCTCCTAGGAGAGGTGTGGTTGCCCCCTGTAGAAGGGCGGTAGAGGGTGTGTTAGTTCCTAATACACAAATAGTAGGCACAGGCTTTGCTGCCCCCTGCAGAAGGGCAGTAGAGGGTGTGTTAGGTCCTATTATACTTATAGGAGGAACAGACTTGGCTGCCCCCTGCAGAAGAGCGGGAGAGGGTGTGTTCGGTCCTATTATACTTATAGGAGCAACAGGCTTGGCTGCCCCCTGCAGAAGAGCGGGAGAGGGTGTGTTAGGTCCTATTATACTTATAGGAGGAACAGACTTGGCTGCCCCTGCAGTAGGGCAGGAGAGGTTGTGTTAGGTCCTATTATACTTATAGGAGGAACAGACTTGGCTGCCCCCTGCAGAAGAGCGGGAGAGGGTGTGTTAGGTCCTATTATACTTATAGGAGGAACAGACTTGGCTGCCCCTGCAGTAGGGCAGGAGAGGGTGTGTTAGGTCCTATTATACTTATAGGAGGAACAGACTTGGCTGCCCCCTGCAGAAGGGCGGGAGAGGGTGTGTTAGGTCCTACTATACCTATAGGAGGAACAGACTTGGCTGCCCCCTGCAGAAGGGCGGGAGAGGGTGTGTTAGCTCCTAGGAGAGGTGTGGTTGCCCCCTGCAGAAGGGCGGTAGAGGGTGTGTTAGTTCCTAATACACAAATAGTAGGCACAGGCTTTGCTGCCCCCTGCAGAAGGGCAGTAGAGGGTGTGTTAGGTCCTATTATACTTATAGGAGGAACAGACTTGGCTGCCCCCTGCAGAAGAGCGGGAGAGGGTGTGTTAGGTCCTATTATACTTATAGGAGGAACAGACTTGGCTGCCCCCTGCAGAAGAGCGGGAGAGGGTGTGTTAGGTCCTATTATACTTATAGGAGGAACAGACTTGGCTGCCCCCTGCAGAAGAGCGGGAGAGGGTTTGTTAGGCCCTATTATACTTATAGGAGGAACAGACTTGGCTGCCCCCTGCATAAGAGCGGGAGAGGGTGTGTTAGTTCCTAATACACAAATAGAAGGCACAGGCTTTGCTGCCTCCTGCAGAAGGGCAGTAGAGGGTGTGTTAGGTCCTATTATACTTATAGGAGGAACAGACTTGGCTGCCCCCTGCAGAAGAGCGGGATAGGGTGTGTTAGGTCCTATTATACTTATAGGAGGAACAGACTTGGCTGCCCCCTGCAGAAGAGCGGGAGAGGGTGTGTTAGGTCCTATTATACTTATAGGAGGAACAGACTTGGCTGCCCCCTGCAGAAGAGCGGGAGAGGGTGTGTTAGGTCCTATTATACTTATAGAAGGAACAGGCTTGGCTGCACCTTGCAGAAGAGCGGGAGAGGGTGTGTTAGGTCCTATTATACTTATAGGAGGAACAGACTTGGCTGCACCCTGCAGAAGGGCAGGAGAGGGTGTGTTAGGTCCTATTATACTTATAGGTGGAACAGACTTGGCTGCACCCTGCAGAAGAGCGGGAGAGGGTGTGTTAGGTCCTATTATACTTATAGGAGGAACAGGCTTGGCTGCACCCTGCAGAAGAGCGGGAGAGGGTGTGTTAGGTCCTATTATACTTATAGGAGGAACAGACTTGGCTGCACCTTGCAGAAGAGCGGGAGAGGGTGTGTTAGGCCCTATTTTACTTATAGGAGGAACAGACTTGGCTGCCCCCTGCAGAAGAGCGGGAGAGGGTGTGTTAGGTCCTATTATACTTATAGAAGGAACAGGCTTGGCTGCACCTTGCAGAAGAGCGGGAGAGGGTGTGTTAGGTCCTATTATACTTATAGGAGGAACAGACTTGGCTGCACCCTGCAGAAGGGCAGGAGAGGGTGTGTTAGGTCCTATTATACTTATAGGAGGAACAGACTTGGCTGCACCTTGCAGAAGAGCGGGAGAGGGTGTGTTAGGTCCTATTATACTTATAGGAGGAACAGACTTGGCTGCCCCCTGCAGAAGAGCGGGAGAGGGTTTGTTAGGCCCTATTATACTCATAGGAGGAACAGACTTGGCTGCCCCCTGCAGAAGAGCGGGAGAGGGTGTGTTAGGTCCTATTATACTTATAGGAGGAACAGACTTGGCTGCCCCCTGCAGAAGAGCGGGAGAGGGTGTGTTACAGTAGGTCCTATTATACTTATAGGAGGAACAGACTTGGCTGCCCCCTGCAGAAGAGCGGGAGAGGGTGTGTTAGGTCCTATTATACTTATAGGAGTAACAGACTTGGCTGCACCCTGCAGAAGGGCAGGAGAGGGTGTGTTAGGTCCTATTATACTTATAGGAGGAACAGGCTTGGCTGCCCCCTGCAGAAGAGCGGGAGAGGGTGTGTTAGGTCCTATTATACTTATAGGAGGAACAGACTTGGCTGCCCCTGCAGTAGGGCAGGAGAGGGTGTGTTAGGTCCTATTATACTTATAGGAGGAACAGACTTGGCTGCCCCCTGCAGAAGGGCGGGAGAGGGTGTGTTATTTCCTATTACACAAATAGAAGGCACAGGCTTTGCTGCCCCCTGCAGAAGGGCAGTAGAGGGTGTGTTAGGGCCTATTATACTTATAGGAGGAACAGACTTGGCTGCCCCCTGCAGAAGAGCGGGAGAGGGTGTGTTAGGTCCTATTATACTTATAGGAGGAACAGACTTGGCTGCCCCCTGCATATTCATAGTATTAGTGTTATTTATAGGGGCCGCAAGGTGTCTGCAGCAACATGCAGTGATTACAGTGGAGGGAATGGGGAGGAGCAGTGTTAGGAGAGGTTAGGCTAGAGAGACTCACGCAGTGATGCTGGATTCGGAAGCAAACAGCAATCATTTAATCTATACCCTGTTAATGGACAGGCGGACAAACTCAGAGTCACCGGTGTGAAAAATGAAGACACTGCAAGATATGCTAGTGACAGGGATAGTGGAAGGAGCAGAGAATGAATGAAGAGGTCCCACAGACAACGAGAGAGGGGAGTAACCAAAAGGGTGCAGTAAAAGAGAGAGTAGGTGGGCGTCAGAGGTATAACT